>NW_012130115.1:1406240-1413002 GCF_000143395.1 Atta cephalotes | reverse complement strand
TTTTTTCGGCAACCGATAAGGTCGCACATTTACGGATGCACATATAGTGCGTGTATTAATTTTATGCGCTATTTTGTGTGCATTAATCCTCCTTCTAAGTGAAAAAAGTCATTAAAGCATATTTGCTCGAAGGTCTAAGACTTGTAATACTACCGGTATTCGCATATCTCCTGATTACTTACATAATTTGATACTCACTAACCGCTCGCGTTTTTCGCGTTCTCCTTTTTTCTTTTTCTTCTTCGCTAGCGTACGAGGATTCTTCTCTCTTGCTCTCACTTTGTTGCTTATTTTGTCTTATCTCTGCAATGTTTACACGTTTCGTCTTATAATCAGTGTCTCGCTTCGTATTGTTTCGACTCCTTGTCGAACCGTCCGTTCAGCGACCAGCACTCGCTTCTTTTGTATCCTGCTTTCTTGCAAAATTTATGTGCAAAATTTCTCGACGGCATTTATACTTACTAGTTTATCGGCTCGGGGCAATGAAAATCTATTCGTAACGGCTTGATCGACAGTCTCGCCTATAATGGTCTATTTTTCCGTATTTATTGCATTGTACATTCGAATATTTTGAGTTTTGGCTTTGATCATATTTATTGCGATCATTATTATTCGCTCGTGGGGTAGGCCCTTTTACATTCTTCTGCGCTTGCTGCATTGTTAGCTTCTTGCAGGCTTGAATATTTTTGATCGTACTATTAGTTTAATATCTTCGCGCAATCCCAGTTCGAAATTTAGTAAGCTTGATCCTGAATTGTTTCCCAAATGGCTCCCTTCTGCTCGCTTGTATTTTCTTGTTTCTTGATTAACAACTCGTATAACTCCATAGCTAAAGTATTCACGCGTCGTCCAGGTGTGAGCGCTTTCGCCTGGCTTTTGTTTTAAAGCATTAAATTCTAATTGTAGGTATGATGTTCCGCGTTTTCCTAAGTAATTGGCTTCTATTTCTCGCTGTAATTGTTCGAAGTCTGTCTCGCTTCTAGTTTGGAAATCTAATAGAAGTTATCCTTTCAATTTCGGGTTTAATTTTTCTTCTAATAAGACTGATTTTTCCATGAAGTTGATTTTTTTCCCTCGCATAGATACTAGCGCTTATGAATTCCTGCATCTTCTGACGCGAATGTCTGTCTATTTCCGATCAAACTCCTGCATCTTTTAATCTTAAATATCCCATGGGTCGATTTCTTGCTTGCCGCACGTCATCCTGTGTCCATCCATATGTGATGTTTAATACCTCTATCATTGAAGTAGTTAGTCGGAAATTTTCGCGATCGTAATTTGCAATTTCCATCCTGCTCATGCTATCTTGCAATCTTGTATTATTGTTTCCATCATTCTATCTAATATTTTCTCTTGCCTACTTTGAATTGATGCTTCGCGCGCGTGTTCTCCTATAGTATATCTGAGACGACCTATCTCTGCTTTTATTTCTGTGTTCGCTATCGGCGCGTTATTGTTCGCGATCTCACCATTCTCGCGTTGACGGTCGTTGATGCGTCGCCGTATCTCCCTATCGAATCAGTGTGTGCATTTACAAATAAATTATTCTTATATGAAATTAACAAGGATTCTCGTTGTTCTATCCTATTATCAACTAGTAAACTGTGATCTAAATCCAAGAATGAAAATACGCTTGATAACAATATTCGGATGAGGTTCCGAATCAGATGCGCTATCGCTTGAATATCGCGGTTCCAACACACGGCGCATATTGTTGCGTATGTCTCGCACAGCTTCTTCGACAATCCGCACAGGGTTACTTAGTTAGTTCTAGGACGCTCTGGTACAGGCTCGCTGTATATTCGCGAAGGTATTGGAGCGCTATCTGTCGCGATTGTTTTCGCTTTCCGACATTTATTCGTTTACAATGATTGCAATAAGATTTTTCGGACTTTGCATTAAAGTGATTACTTGTCAACTGTTTGTTGCTTGTATGCTGAGTAGTAGATCGCACCTCTCGGGTTACGCTTATCTGCGTCCTGATCGTCGGCTGCTATACCGAGTGCTCGCCTTGATGGGGATCTAGCTTCAGTCTTGTTTTAACTGTCCACTTTATTTACAGGCTGCTATCGCCGCCGCTCCCAGGTCCTAGGTCAAGTGTGTGGATCCCATTGCTGATATTCGTTGTGCCGGTATTTCATGGCACGGTTCGGCATCCATAGAGGATTTCGGGGATTAGTTTGAGTAGTAACCTTGTAGTTTTTAAACAGAATACAAATATATTTAACTTCACACATAACAACAGTGATTATTTATAATTCTCACTTAACACTTTCCACGTCACGATAGATTTAGTTTTAAACGACGGACGAACACGTTTAACACGACAAGTTTCTCTTTAAATTTCTGACTCGCGATTGCGTTCATGGTCGCACTTATATTCTATATTTTTCGGGTCATCCTAGAGTGTTCCGTGCTGGCAACGTTCCGCATATCGAGCGAGGAAGCTTCCGAGCTTCTTCCATATTTCTTAAGTAAACAATTATATTCGCTCAGGGTCTTTTATTAATTATTTAAAAATAACTTTGAGTATATTAAATAAATCGGTTTTGGCAATCATTTATTTAATCGTTTATATTTCTTATATGTTCGTGGCGCAATTGTTACTTATGCAATTAACACTCGTGACAGTGTTATCAAACAAAAAAATTAAAGAATTAATCGTATAAAACGAAAAAATTTAATTTAAATAGTAAAATTTTTCATGTAAAAACACTTAGCGCTGCTAGATCGAGTAAGTAATTTAAAGTAATAATAAAAGTAATAAATTTAATCTGAACTTTACACTGAATAAGAATAAAGTTTACTGAATAAAGTTTACTATTTATTTTTCTTTCATAACGTATGTCTTACAAATCTAAATTTATTTATTTTAAATTTAAACTTAATAGCATTCACAATGTTCATCATAATTTTCATGACTCTATAACTTAAGCGCATATATACACATATTGGATACTGTAACTCTCATTGGGAATGCTTTTTATCTTTCTTATTTTTCCAAATATTCGTATTTTTTAATATGATCCTAATTTTTCTTATCAATATGCTTCTTGTTTTTGTTATTTTTCGAAATATTACATTTTTATTTTTTTATTTTGCTAAATATAGGTGTAGTAAAAAGAAATCCATTATTTTTGCATGAAATTGAATGGAAAAATAATGGATTTCTTTTTACTACACCTAATATTACATTCATAGTTTACTACTATGTTATTATCGAGATCTAGCAGCGCTAAGTATTTTTACATGAAAAATTTTTATATTTAAATTTTTCGTTTTATATGGTTAACTTTAATTTTTTTATGATAACACTTAAATTGAGCAAGATCACGCAATTTTGTGATAATGCTTTGTATAATATTGTGAAAGAGATTTAAATAATCACTACTTTAGATGGAAGAGAAAATGTCTTTTAAAGAATTGTGATATAACAATTTCATTTAAGAGGAATTTAAACTATTTAGATTGGAATAGGAAGATCCTTCAATAAGATATACGTATATTTAGGTTTCATTTAATAAAAGATAGTACGATAATTAAAGATAGTACGATTTGGATTAAGTAAATAATAATAAAATAGTATCACTTGGGTTTTACTTTTGTGATTTCGATAGTAGAATTTAACTTGGCGCCATAGTTGTTGATATCAATTCTTTTATAAAATTACAGATGATATCTATCATTAGATTAATATTCATTATTTATTAAATTTGGCATGGTATAAAGAAATGGCCATGTGATTTAACTTTGCGCTAGTTTTTGATATCAAATTTTTGGAAGGAATAGTACGTATCATTAAAGTTAATATTATTTATATAATTTGATATCCGAATTATATGGAACTTAACTTGGCGCCAATTTTGTTGATATCAAATCTTTTATACGAATGATATATATCATTAGAGTTAAGTAAAACAAGAGACAATACTTAACTGTCACTCATAAGTAAAGTCAATTCTACTAAACAGCAAACACAAACACAATTAATAATCAGTTTCACGTCCAATTAAATAATTGGCGTTGGTGAAATCGGCCCAAATGATTCTTTACGAAAAGTAAAGAATGCTTAGCGCTTTTTTTAAAAAGGTAATTTTGTATAAATAATAAAAAATAGTACCATTTGTGTTTTACTTTTTAATTTGATAGAACTTAACTTGATTAGTCAATTGTAGCATCTGAGTTTTAATTTTTCATTAGATACATTTACTTTTTTCGAAGAGTAATAATTTTTGACAGAGAATTAAAGTTGCCATTACTGGGTTGGAATAAGAAGACTTTTAATATGTCTTTTTAACGAAATCCGACAGATCGCTTTTCATAGTTACATAATGATCGCGTTCAGCAGATTCAACTGATTAAAAGAATACACTAATAGCTGCGAGCGCTCACGGATGCGCTCCGCAACAGTTGAGTTTGCTGAACGTGACCAACTTTCAACCGTTAATAGAGTATGCTTCTGATTATAATGAAGATTAGATAATCGAGAATTAAATTTTATACTATATCAGAATAAATTAAATTTTACACTATATCAGAATAACAAATTAAATTTTTTTTGTCTCATTCCCTGCCGGACTTGCGATCTAATCATATTTTGCATTACCAATAATGCATGCTCCTGCCCATAGGCAACCCGACTTATTGAGTATATTATAATAGAAATTATTATTTACTTAATCCAAATCATACTATCTTTAATTTTTATGAAATGAAACCTAAGTATACATATATCTTATTGAAGGATCTTTCTATTTCAATCCAAATGGTTTAAATTCCTCTTAAATGAAATTACAATATTATAACAATTCATTCAAAGACATATAACTTACCGATAATAAACTCAGTTTAGCTATCAATTCTTCCCGGATCTGTTCCTTAAAACTATTTGACTGATATGAATTATGACATCATTTATCATATTAACCGGAATAATAACAACCAAGTGATCATAGAATATCGGATTGAATTTGAACATGACTTCGATTGAAAATATGTCGCGATATTAGATGAAGAGCGTTTTCTCAATAAACATTTAATACCTTTCTATCTTTATATATCCGTGCAACAAAATAGTCTCAATTTATGCTCAGATACAAATGGTGTACATAAAACTTACATACAATTATTGAAAGACGTTAAATAATAACATTTTGTCGTGTTTAAATAGTTATATTTATACTAGTTATATTTATACTAATTATTGTTTAGATATTAACTTTGTTCTTTTTTCTTTGTATTTTCCTTGTTGACATGACATATTTTACTTACTATATTATATGATTAGTCATGCTTCGTTCGAGCTGTGATCAACATGCAGTTTTTAACTTGATATTTTTTAGATAATAATTTGTAATGATTTTGATCCAACGTCGAGATTTCTTCCTGTATGTTTTGGAGTCACTAGTTTTTTAATGTTAATTTGTAATTTGTTGGGTAGAATAATTTCGAAACCTTTATAAGATAATTTAACGTTTCGAATAGATTACAAATCTGTTAATCTGATGATGATTTTTTTCTTGGACATAAAGGGATTGATATTATATTTTGAAATTATATTACTGAGGATGATTTCAAAGTGAACGTACTATTTTTTGGAATAAAGATTCTATTTTCTGGAATAAAGATTTAAAATTGCGTATTAACCACGTTGATTCTCATTCGCCTTGATTTTTTGGGATTTTTTTTTTGTTGAATTTGAGAATCATAAGAAGATTACATTATTATTATCCAAAATACATTTCTTAAAATACAGTATAGTGCTGAAACTAATAAGTTTTAAAAGTAATATTATTAAATATTAAGGATAACAATAAAATCATTTTAAAATTGTATAATTTTGTTTAGAAACCAAATTACTTAAAAGGTAAGTTCATTAATGATGTGAATTTTATTTAATAAGTGTATGAGGTAGCTTTATCTCATAAAGAGCTTCTTGCATTAACCTAATATTAAAAATATGTATGTAAGGGAAACCGGGGCACCAAAATTGAGTCACAAAAATTCAAACTCTTAAAAGTGCATCTAAATATAAAAATTTTTGTATCCTTTTTTTAAATAATTAAAACATAATGTATATTTTTAAATTTAATAAGTATATTTAGTATATATTTATTAATTTTTAAGAAAAAAATAGTAATATATTTTTTTAAGAAATGATCCATGGTGCCCCACATCCGGGGTACTATAAGTCACACACAAAATGGTAGGATTATGTAAGAAATAACGATGACGAAAATTGAAAAATGTTTTCATTTACACATTCTTAGCATAGTTAATACAATAAACTACTATATACTAAAATATATACTATATACTATAGTATATACATACAACTATAATTACAACTATTATTTAATGATTATTAAATAATAAAATAGAAAGTTAAGAAAACAAATGAAAAATAATCATTTAGGATAAAATCATATAGGATAAAAAATTTATTACGTTAAAATAAAATTAATTGCCCTTTTAATACATATATTTTCTATATTGTCCCGTTTCATGAATATTTAATGTATGATCCTAATTATGATACCTCAATTATTAGGTGCTTTGCTTCCGCCTTTTTCCTATAGATGGCTTTAGCAGTAAGTAATAAATAGATCATAGACGTCATACAATAAACTTGGGCATCTGTCAACATAAGAAACATTAGTCCCCATAGAAACATTAGTCGATTTGTGTCTGCATCATAAAGTTATTCTCGATTGAAAATGTCAGTTTACAAACCAAATTCTCGTCATTTGCGGGAGGTTTTAA
>NW_012130115.1:1400040-1405485 GCF_000143395.1 Atta cephalotes | reverse complement strand
ATAATCAGTTTTTTACAATAAAGCCTGAAATTTCGGAAAAAAAATGGCGGAAGCAAAGTTGTACACCTAATATAAATTTTATTATACATTTAATAAAAAACTGTAAAAAATAAATTACATTAGAAATTAAAATGCTATATATGATATATATGATATAGAAGCTGGATCTTCATTACTTACATAATTCAATCTTGAATTACTATATACCAAATATGTACGTGCATATACAATACATATATTGTAGTCTATACTATAAATTTTAGTAATCGTGAATTAAATTGACAAGCAATTTTAATAATTTGATATTAGATCAGACATTATATTAGGTTGTCCGGAAAGTTCGTGCCAATTTTGAAGGAAAATTGAAACGCAGAAGATTTAAATTTTTAATTTCATTTATTAAATTTAAATCTTTTGCAGCACGAACTTTCCGGACAACCCAATATTATAAAAATACTAATATATTGAAAAACTGTTAATAAAAATTTATTGCGAAAAATATTACTCCCTCGGCCGGGAGTCGAACCCGGATCTCTCTATATTCCGAGCATCTTAAACCTTCAGACAACCGACGCATTTATAGCCTGGAAAAACAATTCGGCGCGCAGTTTGAAAGATTACAATATGGTATATATGCAAGTACATATATGGTACATATAGTAATTCAAGATTGAATCATCTAAGCAATGAAAATCCAGTTTCGACTGTTATAGGCATTTTAATTTGTAGTATTGATATTGTGATCTCACATATGCGATCTAAAATAAAGATTTTTTAAATGTTAGATTATCACTGTAAGTTGAGAAAAGATGCGCAAAAACTTGCACTTTATCTTCATACATATATCTTCTACTACACAATACTAAAAAACAATATTAAAACATTTTTATGCGATTAAAGAGTTACTATTGCACCATGAAAACCATTAATGATCGATGTTTTTCGGATAGAATTTAATCATTGTCACTTAGATAAAAAGTATGAGCAACGAAATAACAGTCGTTTTGTACCAATAATATTGATTTAAACATTCTAGATAATGTTAAATAATCGATGACTCATTGTATCCCGGTTTCCCCTACGCTAAAATACATATTTAGTAGTACCTTAAACCATTCCACATCTTCTATCAGTTGGTGACATAACTTTAGAGGTGCTGGTTGCTGTAAAGGATCTGGATCGTCTACCAATCCTGTAAAACTAAAAATAAAAAATCAATCGATAAGGCATACATGATATTTATTTATTAAAAATAATTAAAAATAAGAGCTAATTGAGTTGACAGAATTTAATGAACAAACTACGAGAGCATGGAATAAGATCGCTTACGAATGTACACTTTTTCTTTTATGCTATACAACTTATACAGGGTGTTCCACTTTAAATTTGATAATCAAATATTAGGAAATCTCGGAGTTTTAGAGAAAAGTCTTTTAGATAAAAGTGATAGGATTTCGAAGGAGTTATAATGTGATGATTTTGTACGGTGAAGTACACGTGGCGTACGGCTTTTCAAGATCATTTAAAGGTCATAAAGGTCAACTTTATGTTTTTAAATGGAATATAGTATTTTTTATTATATAAACGGAAAGAGCATTTAAATGTAAAAAAATAGAACACTTTTGTATACTAGAACATTTTTGTAACTTTATTTAAGTCTTTATTTAAGAAAATATTACAAAAAACGAAAAGAAAAGATATTACATGAAATTCCAATTTAATAGGCTCAACATTAATACTATTAACTTCGGATGACATCTATGGATAAATTTCAATGTATCAAGGTCACAATCGTAATCATTTGACATCACCCCCATTTGACGTCATCCTTCCAAGCGATTCATACTATATCACATTGTAAATTTGAAGACACATTTCTCTTTGTACATTATTTAAAATTAAAAACTATGGCTGAATATCTTATTATTCTTGGAATAATTACCATACAGCTGCAACATTATATCAGATAACGTCAAAAAAGACACCAAATAGACGTCATCCTTCATTTCAAGATTCATATAAAAAGGCGAATGAATATTCATCATTAGAAAGCGCTATAATGAAAATCGTTTAGACGCAGCATAACTGTTTTATTCATACGAATCCTCACATTAGAAATAGTGTCAAGAAATAGAGCATCAATTAGGAGTGCCAAGACTCATGCCAACAACACATACAATTCTGAAATCCTGTAAGTACCAGCCTTATTATATTACCTTAATTCAGACCTTAAGTGAAAACGATAGAAGGCAGAGAGTCGAATTCTGCCGAGAAGTGGTGCACATTTGAGAAGTGGTACCCCCGGCACCACAGAAAACCAGTTCCATCACTTCTATCCCCATCAAGCAGATACCTACTGACAGTCGGCCGAGTTAGACGACTTCGCCGCTAAGCAAGAACGAGAATGCCCGTTGTTCTCGCTCTATTAGTAACTTGTAAACACAAGCGAGTAATAGAGTGAAAAGGACGGGAACTCTCTCTCGCTGTCTCGCTCCCTTTATTAGAGGCTTAATACAAGTGACCGAAAATATGCTTTCTCGGCCACTCAGCATGTTCCTATATAAGGGAAAAAGGGATACACATTCTACATAACGATAGCTTTTAATAAATTTTAATAATCATATAACTCTACCATTAATAGCAAAAATGATTTTAATGTTAAAAAAATCAAAATGTGAGTAGAGTAGCTATAAGAATTCTAATTCACGAATATAACAACCAGCAGATGGCTCTAGTGTCGCGCGAGTAGGGAGGGCGAAGTCAGATGCTAGATTCGAGGAAAGAAGAAGCGCATCATCGGGGTCTGCGTTCAAGGAGGAAGGGAGTTTCGTTCCTTTTCTCTTTCTTATCCATTGTAGGATGCAGTTCTCTCTCTTCCACCTGTTGCAGTCCTACTTATTATTTGCGCTCTCTGTTTTTCCCGTTGTACTCTCTTTTCTTCTTTTGCACATGATTTTATTAAATGGATATGGTATTTACGATTTATAATGATACGATTTAGAAACTAATTATAATAATATTTTTATGAATTTTTAATAATATAATCTATGGTAGTAACAATTATGATAATAATTTTAGTAATATAGTACAAAAATGAGCGCTTTCTTATCTTATAACTTTTTATAATATAACCTAGGAACACTAATTATAATAATATTCTTTTTTTATCAATGTAATACAAATAGCCAAGTGCACTTTCTTATTGACTAATTCAATACTATTACGAATACTATTGGAATGTAATAGTTCATGGCTTGAGATATTTTATTTTCTCGGAGAACTTATAATTAACAATAGTTGTCTGTTCTGTTGAAGCTCTCTGAACGATTGATGCGGTAATATTGATCGGAGCTCTTCTTTTAAACAGTATTCCCTTCCACATTTTTTTAACATCCTAAAATGGAAGGAATTTTTTTTATATGCATTATATTTTGAAGAACAATTGCGACATGATCAAAGGACACTAAATTGACATACATAAGAATGCACTCTAATGATATCGAATCTCTTTTATCTCAGAGATTGGCGCCAACGACAATAAAGTATATCTGCTCCTATTTTCTTTTCAAAAATGAATTTCTGGAAAAGAAATCAAAACATATTTAAAAAGTTTTTGAAATCCTTTAACATATATGAAAACCTTATTGTCATCATTCTCTTCCATACGAATTACAGTCATTGTAATCAGGCGTTTCACATGCTAACGGAATCATCCTATTGTCTTCCTATTGCAATCCACAGTGACAAGCATTCAGCCAGAAAGCGCAGTGAAATCCTTTTCGCATTTTGTCAAATTCCATGACATGGGACGTATAAAAATATAATGAAAAAATGGCTCCATTTCTCAATATCGCCATTTCCTTCACGATAAATTTCCTTCCAATGATAAATCTTTGTACAAATAATCAAATTAGATATGCATTAAGAAAGCGTGTTTTCCTTATGTCATTGTATTGTATAATATTATTTCAAAGTGATTTTAATCGATTCCAGATATGACACACATATCCCTTTGTTATTGAATATTGTCACGCTAATTGAATGTAGACAAAAAATGAATATTTACTTATAATATTGTTACATTAAAGATTTTTTAAATTAATGCTATAAATACGTAAGCTATGATGTAATTTTTTATTATTGAATGTAAAAATAATTATATCATCTCTCAATGCGATCTGAGTTTCTTTTACTTAATCCAAATTTGTTACATCTATATTTTAACATTAATAAATTTCACATTAAATATATTACGGATATAATGCATCTTCAAATCGTAAAAAAAATGTAATTCTAAATGAATGAGTAAGTATAAAATGCTAAAACGAATGGTATGTTTCAATGTTTCCATGCAAACCGAAATCTAAGTTACCTTGAAAATTCATTACTCATGTATCTTTAATGTCAAAAAAGTTATGAATTCTTTTTGAAGGTATAAGAGATCAACATTGTTGGTCAATCTAAACTGTTAAAAAATAAATACATTATTTCTTCGAATGCTCTTGCACAATCTACTATGTGTGTTTGCTACTATAATACCAAATCATTGTTCAATAACAACAATCATTTATTATTGTAATAAAATTAAAATTAAATTCCTGCAAAATATAATTATGTCTCATTATTACGATCAATAACAAATTTTCTACAGATAAAACGGTAAATTCGTGATATTATCAATACAGTTTTTAAATTTATTTCATATACGTACAATTATACATTTTATTAATTTAGTTCTTTTTTCTTTTATTCATATGATATAATAGTAAAGCATTCTTCGGTTGATGATTTAAGTTTAACAGATAAAAGTGCATAAGTCTTCTTCTCGGTGAGATGTCGATGTACGGCAGTTGTGATAAAGACCACGTTAGATTTGCACAAGTATAATACAAAAATTTTTTTCTACGGAAAATCGACATGTCACAACATGTTTTGCAATTAAATTACTCTGTTGAATACGTAGAAACACAATTTTGCAGTTTCGCATAGATCAAGTGTGCCGACTTCAGCAATGCTTGTCGCCAATGATTATAAATAAATGAACATCCGTTTGATCAACAGTGAATGAATATCGTTTTTCAAGGGAACATATATGAACACACAATTATACATAATTTTGTAATACTACTGTAGTTTCACACATAATTTCATCATGATTGCGTTTCAAGATTGAGAAGGACTTCATTGCCTAGTTTACAGAATTGTCTATGTACGTATGTATATAAATTCAGATCGAAATATTTAAGCAATCAGCTTTGATCGAATATAAGATTTCTCTTATTTAATTGATGAAATTAAAATTTATTTATCTAATTAAAGACATTTTTTATACGATTTATAATGTATATATTGTATACACACACACACACACACACACACACACACACACACACACACACACACACACACACACACACACACACACACACACACACACACACACAC
>NW_012130115.1:1395964-1398224 GCF_000143395.1 Atta cephalotes | reverse complement strand
ACACTACACACACACACACACACACACACACACACACACACACACACACACACACACACACACACACACACACACACACACAGATATATATATATATACTTTGTGTATTGACTACTTTAATGACGATTTTAGATAAACATTGACTATTTTGATGACTTTCGACTATTTTCAACGACTGTCGTGAAATTTTTAATGGTTAATCGTATATTTTGACGACTGTCATCAAAGAAAGAATTGACTACTTTGCATATTTCAACAACCATCGTCATCAAACTATATCATCAAACTATACAACGAACAATGAAATGACTACTTTAACGATTGTGTGTTTTGACGACACCTCTAGATTTTGACTGTCATCAAATTGTACTACAATGGGATATGACTATTTTTACGACAGTATACTTTGACGACCGTTGTCAAACTGAATAAATGACAACTTTGACGACGCATATATATCTCGATGACTGTCGACAAATGTACTACACGAACAAAGACTACTTCGATGACATATATACTTTGATGCATGCATATTTTAGATGTGTTCTACGTAACGTTCGCAACACTCGCGTGCATCATTTTATTTTTTGCTTAACATTTGAGGACAACAAGAATAAATTGATTTTCGCAAAGTAATGAGTACGTTAAGTAGAATGTACCTTTTGACTATCGTCAAATTAGTAAATATGTAAAGATGAAAATATATGAAAGCTTCTCTAAAGTAAATAGATAAAAAAAATTTAACTATTAGGTGCGGGAAAAATTGCGGTTAGATGTAACGGGAAAAACGCCACGAACTTTTTCCCATATCTAATATATCCTGCTTATATATTCCTTTTTCTGTGATTTTTATTCTATTGTACACTAATTTCCATTTGTGTGGATTATCTTCTTATTATCATCAAAATAATCAAATTACTGTGTAATGTCGTCAAAGTATATATGTGTCGTCAAAATAATCAACTTTTAGTTGCAATACAGGGTGTATTCCGTGTTACGCATGATGCATTTCGTGGATTGTCTCCGTATCCATTCTTAGAATGTCAACGTTTTGTGAATTGTAATGTTCCATTCTCAGAATGTCAACGTTTTGTGAACAATTTTTATGTAGAAATGAAAATAAGTGAAACTCCTATGGCCTTGATCTTGACAAATATTATCCAAGTCATAATTCTAAACAATATTCAAGAGGTTTTAATCATCGTTTGAGCAATGTTTATGCCGATGATACTGTAACCTTCAAGTATTATAACTAAAAAAAGTTTATGAAAAACTTTATGAAAAAATATTTTATTATAGTGTTTTGGAAAGTTCTCTAGGTATGCTATTAGAATATGCAATGAAAAACAAGGTGTTCCATTTAAAAAAATTAATAATATGACCTTGACGCCACCTAAGATCAAACTGATAATATCAGTAAATAGATCTTTTTGAGTTTTGCAACTTTTATTCGGTCACTTCCCTTGAAAGTGTGTACTTTTGGAGATCATAAGAGATCCCAATCTTTTTGAATACCTTGTGTATACTTTGAATTATGATTTCTTTTAAATTCTTAATTCTTGGCTAATTTTTATGACATGTCTTATGGTTACTGTCTTAGGGTCTGAGCACAGTAGAGGAACAGAAATTAAATATTAAGCAACACAAAAAGATAAATAGTAGACTAATGAGAGTCAGCAACGATAGAATAGCCTTAAGCCTTGATGAAAAAAATAATCGACTATGATTGGTCAATTTTTTAAGTCTAAAGACTTATTACTCTGTTGCATTTGCGGAGTAAAGTGAGATAGGCAGGTGTTTAAAATAATAACTGATTATAAATATCGGTCCTAATATATGAATATTTCTGAGAGATAGAATTGATGACTATGGGTGTTTATATCAAGTTATGTTTTCTGTTTCAGCACTAAACTACATTATTTCCTTTCTCAAAAGAGAAAGAAAATTCTAGTACAGTATAGTGAATACTTATTTCAAGACTCTCTTAAGTAATATCTTAAGACGCGAATGCGGCCCTCTGATTAGTTCATGACACATCTAAGGCTATACTTAAAACGATCTTGAATATAAGATTCGATTATGAATACCGGCCTAGATCATTTTTTTATGGTAGAACTAGTGTGTATATATATATATATATATATATATATATATATATATATATATATACTATTATTTAGTTTACGTTAGTTACGTAGTAATTAAGTTAAGTAAGTTATATTATTATAGTATAGTAATACTACTACTACTCGTCGTCGTC
>NW_012130115.1:1387043-1395592 GCF_000143395.1 Atta cephalotes | reverse complement strand
CTAGTATATATATATATATATATATATATATATATATATATATACATTATTTACTTTTTTTACGTAAATTCGAGGTACTTTATTAAGTAAAAACCGTGGTTATATATTTATGATTCAAAGTATCATCCATCGCTGGCCACTACTTTCTTCCATCTTTTAGCGTACGAATCCCGCGTCGAAAAAACTGGTCATCTTTTGAGGCTATCCACGAATCGATCCAATTTTTTACTTCTTCATAAGACCGGAAGTACTAGTCAGCCAGGCCATGTGCCATTGATCGAAACAAGTGATAGTCAGAGGGAGAAACGTCTGGAGAATACGGCGAGTGGGGTAGGACTTCCCATTTCAACGTTTCCAAGTATGTCTTGACCACTTTCGCAACATGGGGTCGAGCATTGTCATGCTGTAAAATCACTTTATCGTGTCTCTCGTTGTATTGCGGCCGTTTGTCTTTCAATGCTCGGCTCAAACGCATCAATTGCGTTCGATACCGATCGCCTGTGATTGTTTCAGTCGGTTTTAACAGTTCATAATACACTACGCCGAGCTGGTCTCACCAAATACAGAGCATGATCTTGGAGCTGTGAATATTCGGTTTGGCCGTCGACGTGGAAGCATGGTCGGGAACTCCCCATGATTTTCTGCGCTTGGGATTATTGTAATGAACCCATTTTTCGTCCCCAGTCACAATGCGATGCAGAAATCCCTTCCGTCTTTGCCTTTCAAGCAACTGTTCACAAGCAAACAAACGCCGTTCAACATCTCTCGGCTTCAATTCGTACGGCACCCAATTTCCTTGCTTCTGAATCATTCCCTTGGCTTTGAGAGGTTTTGAAATGGCTTGTTGAGTCACTCCCAATGATCATGCCAATTCTTCTTGATTTTGACACGAGTCTTGCTCAAGTAATGCCTCTAATTCTGCATTTTCGAAAACCTTCTCTCTTCTATGCCGTCTTCAACGTCAAAATCACCGTTTTTGAAGCGTTGAAACCACTCACGACACTTTCTTTCACTAATAGTGGCCTCACCAGTATTTGAGAGCATTCGATGAGCCGCAGATTTCTTCATATTGAAACAAAAAATTAAAACCTCCCGCAAATGACGAGAATTTGGTTCGTAAACTGACATTTTCAATCGAGAATAACTTTATGATGCAGACACAAATCGACTAATGTTTCTATGGGGTTATGTTGACAGATGCCCAAGTTTATTGTATGACGTCTATGATCTATTTATTTTGACTACCACTTACCGCTAAAGCCATATAGGAAAACGGCGGAAGCAAAGTTGTACACCTAATAGTATATACATGTGTACACATAGTATGTGTATAGTATTGGGAGTACAAATAAGTTTCCGCCATTTTTTCAAAAATTAAGCATTTATTGTGGATGAACGGTACATAATGTTTTATTCAGTAATGGCCATCGCTAGCCATTACTTTTTCCCATCTTTCTGGTAGCATGTAGATACCGCGTCGGAAGAACGCTTCATCTTTGGAAGCTATTCAATCATCGATATAATTTTTGTGTCTTCATATGATGTGAAGTACTGCTCAGACAGGTCATGCGTCGTCGATCGGAAAAAGTGGTAGTCGGAAGGAGTAATGTCTGGAGAATACAGCGAGTGGGGTAGAACTTCCCATTTGAGTGTTTCTAAGTAGATTTTGACCGGCGCCGCAACATGTGGTCAAGCATTATCATGCAGGAGAATAATTTTGCCTAGAGTAGTAGCGGGCGCGTTTTTCCTTGAGTGCTCGGCTCAATCTCATCAATTGTGTTCGGTAGAGAGCCCCAGTAATGGTCTCGTTCGGTTTGAGCAACTTATAATACACCAAGCTGATCCCATCCCAAATATACAACATGAGTTTTTTTCCATGAATATTCGGCTTGGCCGTCGATGTTGAAGTATGGCCAGGTGGTCCCCATGATTTCCTCTTCTTTGGGTTATCGTAATGGATCCATTTTTTATCACCAGTGACTGTTCGATTCAAAAAACCCTTTCGTTTATGCTTGGCAAGGAGCATTTCACATGTGAAAAATTGGCGTTCAATGTTTCTCGGCTTCAGTTCATATGGAACTTAATTCCCTTGCTTTTGAATCATTCCCAATGATTTCAAACGATATGAAATTGTTTGTTGAGCCACTCCTAATGTAAGTGCAAGTTCTTTTTGCGTTTGGCACGAATCTTCATCCAATAATGCTTTCAATTCCGTGTCTTCGTACACTTTCGGCCTTCCGCTACGTTCTTTGTCTTCGACATCAAATTCACGTTCTTAACTTTTGAAACCACTCACGACAACTTCTCTCACTTAAGGCAGCATATGCTTCTACAAGCAATCTATGAGTCTCAGCTGCAGATTTTTTCAAATTAAAGAAGTAAATTAAAAGTTCCCGCAAATGACGCTTATTCGGCTGAAAACTCGACATTTTCGTACAAAAAAAAATATATAATGCTGATACAAAATCGCTAATATTTCAAGATTATGATGTTGCCGGATGTCCAATCTTACGATATGTCGTTTTATATCAAACAATATATTAACTATAGTTTAATATTAACTATAGTTTATTAGTGGCGCCGTCTTTTGCAAACGGCGGAAACTTATTTGTACTCCCAATACATACATACTCTTGGAACTTAAAGTGAGATAGGCATATGTTTGACATTTTTCGAAAACGAGAAAGTTCTAGTATAGAAAACAAACCCACTGAGAAATGACCATCTTTCTACATAAATGCTCACAGTCCATGCACAATAATCCAATCCATGTACATTAATTGTGTGAGCATAACGCCCCAAATATTGGGAATACAAATTAGTCCGGTCCGTTTTTTGTGCATTTATTTCAAAACAAAATGAATGATCAATTAAAGTATTGTCCATCGCTGTCTACTATTTTTTCCCATCTTTCAGGCAATTTTCGAATTCCATCTCGAAAAAATGACTCGTCTTTGGAGGCGATCCAATTTTGGAGTCAATTTTCGATTTCTGCGAAAGAAGTGAACTGGTTATTTGCTGCATCCTTCGGATACAACCAGTAATAAGAAGGAGCAATGTCCGGAGAATACAGCGAATGCGGTAAAACATCCCATTTGAGTGTTTCCAAATATTTTTTTACGACTTCAGCGACATGAGGCCGAGCGTTATCATGAAGAAGAATTATTTTATCATGTCTTTGCTCGTATTCCGGCCGTTTTTCTCGCAATGCACGGCTCAAACGAATCAATTGTAGTCGATATCGATCGCCCGTAATGGAGTCGCCAGATTTGAGCAGCTCATAATAAACAAGACTCTTTTGATCCCACTAGATACAGAGCATGATCTTCGAACCATAAATGTTCGGTCGTGGTGTTGATGTTGAGGTCGATGGCAACGATTGACTGGGCTTAGCGTAGTATTTTTTCTTCTTGAAGTTATCGTAGAATATCCAGCTCTCATCTTGAGTCACAATCCGATGCAAAAAATCTTTTCTCTGTTGTTTTTGAATCAGCTGTTCGCAAGTGAAAAATCGCCTTTCAACGTCTCTCGGTTTCAGTTCATAAGGCACCCAATATCCTTGTTTTTGAATCATTCCCATGACTCTCAATCATACAGAAACGGCTTATTGAGTTATCCCCAATTCTGCAAGCTCCTTTTGCGTTTGTCTCTGATCTTCTTCGAGTAATGCCTCTAATTCTTTGTCTCGAATTTTTTTGGCTGTTCAGAACGAGGCTTGTCTTCAACATTGAAATCTCCATCCTTGAAATGTCGAAACTATTCCCTACATGATTTATCAGTTAGAGCAGTGTCACCATAAACTTTGACAATTTCGACATTTGATGGCCTTCAGCCGCACTTTTCTTCGAATTAAAGCAGAAAATCAAAACCTCTCGCAAATGCTGCTTGGTTAACACAAAATTCGACATTTCAAACATAGTAAAAATCCAGGTTTTTGTATGAAACTCAAAGCGATATAAACTGAATATTATTAGCAGATGTTTAACCTCTCTGAAACTCTCAAAATCGGCTGTCACTGAACCATTCACAACAGCTGGAGCTTTAGGAGGATCTTTAGAGAAAACTAATTTGTATTCCCAATACATGAAATGCATAACAGTGCAACATGAATATAAGACGCTTGACCAATGAGCGCTTTATGTAAATCAATATGGCAACTTTATACTAAATGCTCATTGGTCCAACAGTTTTATGTTATGTTTATGCCACAATATAATTACATACAGTAGCTGCCGACTCCTTTAATATTAGATCTCTGTCAACCTTCAACGTTGAAGATTTTACGAACTGAACCAATCAAGAGACGTTGTAGTAACGTTATATATTTCGCATATTATGATATCCTATGACAGCCATCATACTTTCGATTTTATAGCTACGCATATGCAGAACAAAACTTGTACTCTCTCGTTTTCTGTTACTTTCGCTACTGTATGTAGTTATGCTATTATTGTACTCATATTAAATTTGATGCACTAATGCGACAGTATGCATTTACATCAAACGTACTAAAGTATTAATGCGTATTAAATTTAATACGCGTACCAATATTTTCACAACGTTGAGAAGAAAAATAATACAATTAACTGATTTTGAAGTTACTGCGTTCTGTTACATGCATGAGATAATATGACGGTTTATGCAATGAAATGCAGCTCTCGATTCCTTCCAAATTGTGTTTCATGCGTTTACATCGTCATTTTAATCTCATATCAATTTAGTTCGATTTTTTTGCTTGATACGCTTGTACCAAAATAATCTGACAGCGTTTACATCGTGCGTATTAAGGCTTGTATTCAGAACGCGCTTACAAGGATATTAGCGTGCTATCATGCTATAGTCATGTACTATAGAATTTTATCGATAAAAGCGCGTTCTGAATACGAGCCTAAATGTTTAGTACGAATTTGGTATGAATATAGTATACGCGTATCAAGTGCACAATGTAAACTAGGCCAATGAGCTCTTGCATATTTCATTAGGTCTAAAATTATAGATCAAACAGGTACAAGAGCTCACTGAGTGCTCAGTGATCGGTCATGCTTCTGAATGCACTCATCGATTCTGTCTCTCGGAAATTTTCATACTAAGAAGTGGCTAACTTTCTATATTAAAGTCTATTACATATGAAAATACAATTAACAGATCATAAGCACCATATAACTACATATAGCGAAAGCAGCAGAAAACGAGGGAAGTTTTGTTCTGCGCATATGTGGCTATAACTCCAAGAATAAGGCAGATGTCATAGCATTGGATAGCATTATATGCGAAATACTACAATGTCATAATATAATTATTACAACGTCTCTTGATTAGTTCAATCCGTAAAACCTTTAACATGGCTGACAATAATCATCGATATCAAAGGAACTGACAGCTATTGTCGCTACTATATAATTATACTGTGGCATAAGCATAACATAAAAACTGTTGGACCAATGAGCATTCAGCATAAAGTTGCCATACTGATTTATATAAAATACTCATTGGTCAAATGATTTTATATTATGTACTGTTATGCATTTTATGTATTTGCGGCTTTATGTTCACACTTCATTCACAATTAGTGTGCATGGATTGGATTATTATGCATGAATTGTGAGCATTTATGTAGAAAGGTCACTTTTCATGTTTGATAATGATGATTGTCGAAAGTGAGAAAGAGAGTTCTGGTGCAGGAATAGAAAACAAACCAACTAAAAAGTGACCATCTTTCTACATAAAGCCAATAGAATACTAAGTCTTAATCCTTAAGAAATCGATCAATCACAGTCGAATATGAGAAAAATAATCGATTATGATTGGTCAATTTCATAAATCTTAAAGCTTACTACTCTATTGTGTTTGCGGGTAAAATGAGATAAGCATATGTTTAACATAAGAACTGACTATGAATAACAGTCCTAATATATGAACATTTCTGAGAAATAGAATAGATGTCTATGGATATATCCAATCAAGATCTGATTTCTGTTTCTGTACTAGACTACACTAGAATTTTCTTTCTCGCTTTTGAGAAAGAAAGTTCTAGTGCAATCTAATGCAGAAACAGAAAACAGATCACTTGATTGGATATGTACACGTATAGTCAGAAATGTACTTTATATACTAAGATCGGTATTCATAGTCAGTTTTTATTTCAAACATATGCCTATCTCATTTTACCCCCGTAAACACATAGAATAGTAAGATTTAAGAATTGATCAATCATAGTTGATTATCTTTCTCACATTCGACTGTAATTGATCAATTTCTTAAGGCTTAAGGCTTAGTACTCTATTGGATTTGCGGGCTTGAAAGTGTATACTAGAATTAAAGACTACGTTTACACGCACTGATCAGATTGTTTTTATGAAACTGGCCAATCATAGCTATTCCTCGAAAGAATGAAATGACTGATTGGCCAGTTTCATAAAAACGGTTTTTATTAAAACGGTTTTACCAGTGCGTGTAAGGGGTTGCACAGAATAAAAGGAACAGAGAATAAGAATATTAGCCTATCAGAATCTATGTATTCTACAGTACATGATTTCTCATAGGTTGAAATTCTTATTCTCTGTTCCCTCTTTCTTTTATTCTACGTAGCCCTTAACAGAGGTCAGTGAGCTTTGCAATATTGGAGTGAACCATCAAGGAGTGGGGGTGTCCCAATTCCTAAACAGAGACACTCGCATAAAGATACACTGCTTTTCTTGTCACGAATTCGCTGACTCATGTTGTTCTATTATTGAAATCATAGATTACGTTTACACGTACTAGTAAAGCCGTTTTAGTTAAAATCAGTGTTGGTGTCAGTTTTTACACGGTCATATTTTACCCTCACCGAACATAAAGTAACTTCAACGTTTTAAGGTTATAGAATTTATAAAAATGGATGTTGCATTATGATACGGAACCTGAGAAGAAATGTCTTTTGTCATTTCTTAATTTTATAAAATGTCTGTTGGTAACACCGAATTGTTATAAAATAAAATCGATTGAAGATTTTTTTTATACTTTTTTAAAACAGTTTAATAATGCCAAATCTCTTTCTGAAGAGGTTTGTATTTACTAAAATAGTTTTAATAATATCGGTATTAAGGACGTATACGATATTTAACATCGATTTTAAACGGTTTTATCGGTGCGTGTACATGTAGTTATAGACGCTGCGTTTGGAAAATACTATTAGCGCTATTTATATGTCATTCTGACTTTTTCATTCTTAGTGACACAAACTATAATGTAGTCACGTGATCCAGTGATTTATGTTTTCAATTGAGATAATACAATATGGAAAAGAATCCAAAAGACATGTATCTCTACTGTCTTTCTTTTCTCCGTCAAGCACGATTTTCTATAATTTAATATAGAAAAGGTGCGCTTCAGTATATCATGGTTTCTGATAAGTTGAAATTTCTTATTCCCTGTCTCTATTGTTTGTTCCTTTCCATTGTATTTAAGTGCCTGCGCACAATAGAGGAACAGGAATTATAGATATTAAAATTTCAATCTATTTTCCTATATAATCAGTTTCTAATGGTTGACATCTTAATATCTAATTCCTGTACTGTGCTCAGGCCCTAACAGTAACCATAAGACATACCGCAAGAATTAGCAAATCAGAATTAAGAGTTCAAAAGAATTCACAACTCTGAAAGTATACACAGGGTATTCAAAAAGAGATCTCCTACGATCTCCAAAAGCACACACTTATAAAGAAAATGATCCGAATAAAAATTGCAGAGATCAAAAAGATCTATTTACTGATATTATCAGTTTGACCTTAGGTAGCGTTGTCAAGATTAGATCAAGGTCATATTAATTTTTTAAATGAAATACCTCGTTTTTTATTGTACATTTTAATAGCATACCTAGAGAGCTTTAAATTATAATAAAACATTATAATAAAATATTTTTTCATCAAGTACTTTTTTAGTTATAACTTGAAAGTTATAGTATTGTCGGCATTAACATTGCCCAAAGTTTTGCTCAAACAACGGCTAAAACCTCTTGAATATTATTTAGAATTATGACTTGGATAATATTTATCAAGATCAAGGCCATTGCCATCAAGGTTGTTCCGCTTATTTTTTCATTTCTACATATAAATAGTTCACATAACATTGACATTTTAAGAATTGATTTGGACACGAAGAAAACCTACGAAACGCATAGTTATTGCATATAAAGACGAACATTGTGATATCCTGATGTATATGTCATTTCTTCTTTGATAAAATATGCTAATACATATATATAAAAAATTTTCTACAGATTGATTAGTTCAGCGACAGAATCAAATGTATAAATATTTTCTATAAATTCACTATTACGACAGTTGCCATAATAGTCAATTTATATTTATTGAACCTTTGTATGCAATAAAACATGATAGTTTGCAAATGTCGTCAAAATAGTCAATTGACAAACATATATATATATATATATATATATATATATATATACAATATATATACTAACTACTCGTTGTTCGTCTACTAGTAGTAGTACGTAAGTACGAACGTACGTAACAACGTACCGTACCGTAGGTATACTAATTACTT
>NW_012130115.1:1379754-1385880 GCF_000143395.1 Atta cephalotes | reverse complement strand
TAGTTACGTACTAACTACGTACGTACTAAATAAGTACTAATTTAGTACAACTATATATATATATATATATATATATATATATATATACCAAATGTATAAGCTTAAATCCGCTGTTTGCTCATAGATGGCATTAGCGAGCGTACAAAGCTACCCTGGGTATACAATACACTTTTTTTTATGTGTTTGACATTTATCAACATTAACCAGTGCACATCATCAGCAATTTCATACAATAACATACATTTTTTCTTTCGTAATCATGTCTAGTTTTTTATTAAAAAAAAAGCATATGCGGGAAGCTTTGCTTTTCTGTTTCAATTTGAAGAAATTGGCTGCCGAATCGCATCAAATGCTTGTGGAGGCCTATGGCGACAATGCTTTATCGGAAACAACGTGCAGAGATTGGTTTCGCCGGTTCAATGACGACAATTTTGATCTGAGTGACAAGAAGCGTGAAAATCGACCCAGGAAGGTTGAGAATTGTCAATTGCAGGCTCTTTTGGACGAGGATGATACCCAATCGCAAGAAAAGCTTGCCGAGCAATTGGGTGTTTCTCAAGCAGCCATTTCCATGCGGCTACATGCCATGGGAAAGGTTCAAAAGATCTGAAAATGGGTGCCGCATGAACTGAATGATAAGCAGATGGAGCAACGCTAAAACACATGCCAAATTCTGCTTGCCAGATAAAAAAGAAAGTCGTTCTTGCATCAGATTATGACAGGCGATGAAAAGTGGATCTATTTTCAGAATCCTAAATGCAATAAATCTTGGCTTGATCCCGCCCAACCATCAACACCTTCCTCAAGACCAAATCGCTTCGGACGGAAGACGATGCTGTGCGTTTGGTGGGATCAGGAGGGTATCATCTACTACGAGCTGTTAAAATCTGGTGAAACTGTTAATGCTCACCGCTATTACCAACAACTGATCAAATTGTACCGTACTCTGCGTGAAAAAAGGCCGTATTATTGGAA
The DNA here is from genome assembly GCF_000143395.1 of Atta cephalotes. Classification (NCBI taxonomy): domain Eukaryota; kingdom Metazoa; phylum Arthropoda; class Insecta; order Hymenoptera; family Formicidae; genus Atta; species Atta cephalotes. Next base: position 1,384,905 of record NW_012130115.1, on the reverse strand, counting down.
AAGACACGACAAGCTGATTTTCCTCCACGATACCGCACCATCGCACACGTCAACAATGGTCCAAAACTACTTGGAGACACTCAACTGGGAAGTGCTACCCCATCCCGCTTACTCACCAGACCTGGCACCTTCTGATTATCACCTGTTTTCGTCGATGAGTCACGCGCTCGCTGAGCGGCACTTCGATTCTTACAAAGATGTCCGAAAATGGCTTGATGAATTCGCCTCGAAAGATGAGGAATTTTTTGTAGTGGTACAACACAAATTGCCCGAAAAATGGGAAAAATGTATAGTTAGCGAGGACAAGTACTTTGAATAAATTTGTTTTTGCTTCCTAAGAAAAAAAATGTGTTTTTCTGACTAAAAACAGTGGATATAAGCTTACACACACACACACACACACACACACACACACACACATATTTATACATATATATATATGGTATATATATATATATATATATGGTATTTCTTGATGAAGCTTTACTTATAAACATTTTACATCAGAAATAAAAGACAAGATAATTAATATTTCCTGTAATCAAAAAAGTAATTAAATATTATTAAATATTATAAAAAGTAATTAAATATTGAGATGAATGTATAAGAAAAAAGAACTAAATTAATAAAATTAATTATATTTATGAAATAAATTTAAAAACTGTATTGCTAATGTCACGAATTTACCGTTTTATCTATAGAAAATTTTGTCATTGATAGCAATAATGTGACAGAACTATTTTGCAGCAATTTAATTTTAATTTTGTTACAATATTGTATAATAAATGATTATTGTTATTAAACAATAATGATTTATAACAATAACATATTATAACAGCGAACATAGATCATGCAGAAACATTCGAAGAAATAATGTATTTATTTTTTAAGTTTAGATTGACCAACAATGTTATTGTGTCTTTTATATCTTTAAAAAGAATTCATAACCTTTTATTTTATTAAAATTATATTATTAAAGGTATATGAATAACGAATTTTTCAAGATAACTTAGATTTCGATAACAAACATTTGCATGGAAACATTGAAACTTATTATTCGTTTTAGCATTTTATACTTACTCATACATTTAGAACATTTTTTTTTATTACGAAGTTACATCATATCTGTAATACATTTAATGTGAAATTTATTAATGTTAAAATATAGACGTAACAAATTCTTTGGCTTAAGTAAAAGAAACTCAGATCGTGTTGAGAGATGTCATGATATAACTGTTTTTATATTCAATAATAAAAAATTACATTATAGCTTACGCATTTATAAAGCATTAATTTAAAGAACTTTTAATGTAACAATATTGTAAGCAAGTCTTCATTTTTTTGCCTACATTCAGTTAGCATGACAATATTCAGTAACAAAGGGATATGTGTATCACATCTGGAATCGATTTAAAATCTCTTTAAAATATCATTATACAATGATATAAGGAAAACATGTTTTCTTAATGCATGTCTAATTTGATTGTTTGTACAAAGATTTATCATTGGAAGGAAATTTATCGTGAAGGAAGTGGCGATGTTGAGAAATCGAGCCATTATTTCATTATATTTTTACATGTCCCATGTCATGGAATTTGACAAAATGCGGAAAGAATTTCACTGTATTTCCTGGCTGAGTACTTATCACTATGGATTGCAATAGAAAGACAGGATGATTCTGTACAGCATGATGAAACGCCTGATTACAATGGCTGTAATTTCGTACGGAAGAGAATGATGACAATAATGTTCTTGTATATGTTAAAGAATTTAAAAAACGTGAATGGCTGGCTGATATACTCAATACGACTTGACATTGAGATCTTGAATGTTGATTACGAAGATATAGATTCTTTAGGTAATCTGGATAATATTGATACGATACGATGGAAAACATATTAAGAATTATGCGTTACAGAATGTATTTAATATAATCAACTGGTGGTCGCAATGCCAGAAAGAAACGTGTCAAGTAAAAAATAAAGTATAAGATTGCTTTTTAAATATGTTTTGATTTCTTTTCCCGAAATTCATTTTTGAAAAGAGAATAGGAGACTTTATTGTCGTTAGCGCCGATTCCTTAGATAAAAAAGATTCGATATCTATATCTATTAGAGTTCTTATGATGTCAATTTGGTACTCTTCGACAACGTCGCAACTTCTTTAAAGTATAATGTATGTAAAAAAATGCCTTCCATTTTAGAATTTTATAAGTAAAAAAACTTTACTTTATAAGTAAAAAAAATGTGGAAGAAAACACTGTTTAAAAAAAGAGCTCCTCCGGCAACCGCATCAGCCGTTCAAAGAGCTTCAACAGAGTTCAGACAGCTATTACTACGTTCCAATTCAACATGATGAATCGTGCAAGAGACAGTAGATTTATATAATTTTATAAAATATTTGCTAAATATTGCTTAAAATAATTTTATAAAATATTTGCGTATCATGCATTATGTATTTTTATAAGATATCTATTTACAGGTTTTCTTTTTTTTTCTACAGCACATTTTCTCAAACATCGTCTAGTACATCTTCGAAACTTCGCTACATGCCTCGTATCTTGATGCTTCGTATCTTGATGAGGAAATGTGCATTGACATCGATAACGTACAAGTTCCTGGACATTAGGATCATTGTAAGATCTATCTTATTGCAAATTATGACTGGTAATAATCTAAGCAAACGTATGTTCATACTTTATGCTACGTGGAAGGCATTTATCGAAAAGCGTGCAGATATTAAACGATTAATGTAGTCAACAATTCCATTATCATCATCATCATCGATTCAAGATCTGAATGTGAAAATTGTTAAAATATACGAAGTTAAAATATACGTAAAGTTTACATTAAATAGCATATGTTTGTACATGAAACCAACTGTGCTTTTCTTATTTAAACTTGAGCAATGTGTTGAGCATGTATTTTATGAACTAAGTCAATATAGGCACGATGTTAGTAAGAAATGTGAATATTTTGTGTCATTTTTAAGATAAAATTGTATTACTAATAAAAGCGATGCTGCAAACACTTTGTACACAATTTATGATAAAAATTCTATTATAGAATGTGAACTAATAACCTATGATTTAGGTTATATTGTACATACTGCATTACATGATAAATAAATGTATGTTAAAAAATATTTTTTTTCTTATAAAATTATTTTATCCCTAGTATCTTCATCCCTTCTTCTTCTTCATATCTTCGTAGTAGTATTGAAGTAGTCGATATGAAAGCGCACTTGATCGCATTTTTGTACTACAATAAAAAAATATTATCATTATTAGTATTACTAAGTTATATTAAAATTCATAAAAATATTATAATTATCATTAAAAATTCAAAAAATATTTATCGTATCTATTTAATTAAATCATGTGTAAGAAGAAAAGACAACGTGGGAGATAATGGAGGAAAAGAGAACGCAAATGATAGGACTGCAACGGATGGAAGAGAGAGAACGGCATCTTAAAATGGTAGAAAAGAGAAGACATTAATTAAAGAGACATAGATTAAAGAGAGAACGCAATGGGTGAGAGAAGGAAGGAACGAACCTTTCCCTCTCTATCATCTTGATGACGCGCTTTCCTTTTCCCAATATCTGTGAGGCATTTCTCCCTCCCTGATTCCCTTACGCGCACGCACACACGTACGCACACATCGTATATACGCACTAACACATAGTGAATTAACATCGATAGTTATCCTTAGCTCGTTCCCGCATTTAATTAACTCGTTTCCGCATTTAATTAACAATCGGGAACTCGATTTCCGCGATGTGTTACCTGGCATTAATACTTCTTGCTTGATGCTGTGTGATGGGCAAGGATTATATTGAGTAAGATAGCGATTGTATAGTATCAGAAATTTTTACGAGTCGATACTGCATCAGTCGCTAAAATTCGTTTTGCTATGATCTTCAATGCTATGGATTCGTACGTTCAATATGAATCATGCAAGTAAGTATTTCAATTATATTTGTTTGTAAAAAATTTTTCTTTATATATTACTTATTTGTTTGTTGTTGTTCTTCATTATAACGTGTCTTCTCGTACAATTTTGAGAAGAATATTCGTATTACAATAACATCGGCAGCGTATAAATTTTTAGAGATTGCGATCGCCGTGGGATCTATTTCCTACGCAAATGGCCATTGGCAACACCCGAGGCAACTATAACATCCTGTTTCATATTATGTAGATGCTATTCGGACGCTAAAAAAACGGATGGATATCGAGCGATATTGGTATATTCGACTACTCCATCATCGTTAATGATTCAGGAGCTTCAAATTGAATTTGTCAAATTACACGATGTGGACAATGTGAAATTATCATTATAATAGTGATAAGTGTTTATATATAAAATCATCGACCGTGTTCTTCATGCTCGAACTTGAACAATGTGTAGAACACATATATTGTGAATTATGCCAATACATGAATGGTGTGAGTGAAAAGTTTAAATATTTCGTAACTTATTTACATTAAAATTGTATAAATAACAAATTTGATGCTATAAATATTTTGCGTAAGATTTATGATAAAAATTCATGTATTGAATGCGAATTGATAGTGTATACTGTAGATAATGTATTACATAAAAACTAAATAAAAATTAAAATATCTCAATATCTGCAATTATTCCTTCCTTCTTTCCATTCTTCTTTCCATCTTATTTCTGCGGTATCGTATTATTACCCACAACATCGCGCGTGATAAATCGCGCTTATTACATAGTGTTCGTACTTTTCGAATCATTAAAATAAAGTAAAATAAAATATAATATAACATAATAAATAAATAAATAATAAATAAATAAATAAAATATTACGCATGCTAAAAGAATAAGATGACGATGCATAAAAGGAAAAATGACAAGAATTAATTATAAGTATACATAGTAAGTATAGCGTGCGGTGGGGATCGCATCTGGTGACGGTAGTGATAGCAGATCGCGTCCGGAGGCGGCGGCGGCGGACCGTGCCCGGCAGCCCCTAATCTCTCGTGACGTCATCACCGCGACGTGCACGTAATTTCCTGCGCTAATTCCCCACGATGTAATTTCTCTGCAAACCCCCGTGACATCACTTCTATGACGTCATTTTCCTCCTCGCCCCCCCCCGTGACATCATCTCTCTCCTCCTCCG
>NW_012130115.1:1375125-1378806 GCF_000143395.1 Atta cephalotes | reverse complement strand
CCTCCTCCGCCCCCCCCCGTCGACATCATCTCTCTCCTCCTCCGGTGACTGCCCCCCCCCCCCTCCTCTTCCTGCGGATCCCCCCCCATTCCCTCCTCACCCTCAGAGGACCCGAGTTAAAATCGGCCTATTTTGTTATCCTATTTATCCTATTTTTATTCGATTCATTTACATTTGATATCGTGTAATAAGTCTCAAAAATCACTAGGCCAAGTTCATAATCATCATCACTCAAATCTATTCTGGGAAAGTAATTCGCCGTGAGAAGACTGCCCTTCCCACTCAATGTAAGTGTTAAGTACATGACGAAAAAAGCGTTCGACCAATACTGAGATTTCACGACACCTCGTCGAACTTTTAAATTCATGAGCTTTGACCGTTTGTAGAATCACAGGCACACCTATCTGCAAAAGATCGTATGCTTGATAGAACTATATTCTATCGTAGTAACACCGTTCCCTAAATATTGCACCAGTTCCTTCGAGAAGTCGAGGATTACTAAAACTGTCAAAATACATAACACGATTGTTTCTCTTCGCGAACGTTACCTAGTGAATATCGAGTCCGGTCGCATCGTCCACATTCACGATGTCGCTTTCATTTCAACCCGTTCCGTCCGATGATAACGCGTTAAGCATGAAAACACCTCTAAAATACGCACAAATGTTCTCGCGGACACGTTAAATTGCACGTTGATAGTTGCATCCGAGGGCATTTTTATTGACTTTTGGCGTTTTTTTTTTTTTTGCTACTATATCCAGTCTGCGTTTGTAGGGGCTGACTTCGGTACGCCATGTTCAGCGGATTTATGTCCGTGTCATCTCTGGCTAATCGCATCGTAAGCCGAATGCCTGAACCGTCTGGTAGCCCGGAATATGTAATTCGAAAGGCAGCACGTTTATCGCTCAATTCAGCAGACTATCATGCGAAGCCGACATTCGCGACAGTCCTTTATCTTCGATGCCGGATCGTCGATGTGCACCCGCTGTCACGACTGATTGTAGTTCTCGTCGCAATGATGATAAATTCGAATCTTCGGATCTGCGTTCATGTATTCCGGAAGCTTTTTCCACACACGATCGATCTAGTCATTATACACGCGAGAGTATGATCTTCAATTTATGCAACTGCTCGGCGCTCAAGTTCTGAATGTCGATAGGATGACACAGCGCGAAACACATTTTGTTACTGCGCGGATTTACGCCTTTAAATAGTGGTCAAGAATGCACAATCCGCAGTGTAAGAAATTAGTGTCTGAAATTTGTACAGCATCCGTTGACGATATACATTACGAATTGCAACGCGAATGATGCGAGGCGGCGTGGAGAAACATAAGCCGGAAATATTGCCGAGTACTATATGTGCGATTATTTGTGGCTCGTCGTGAAAATGTTTTCATAAGCTTGTTCGAGAGCCCGAACGGCGTACGTTTCAAGAACGTGTACATCTATTTGCTACAACAGCTAAAGTGTCAATATTTCAAAAATTTATTTACGTCTATCAACGAAACCAGCTGCTTTACGTTCTCGAACAACAGTGACATCGTTTCACTGAGCGAGACGTGTCCAAATTCTATTTTTATCTTTGATGACGTGGCATGTAACAAGCAGGATGCAGTGAGAGAATATTTCTCAATGTGGGTCGCTACACAAACATGAACTGCTTCTATCTCTGTCAGACGTAAAGACCTAAACATCTGATATGCGACAACGTGAACCTGCTAATTCTATTCAAACAAAATACCAACTTGAAAAACGTTTACAACGATCACGTGAGTACCGACATGTCATACGAATGTTGGCAACAAAAGTATGGATTTCTACACGGAAAAAAAATATATAGTTCACATAACTAAAAATATTTAGAACAATAGAAATATCATCTTAATTATCTTTATAAGATAGGAATGTATATTGATACGATTTATTTACTTTGATGTGTCAACTACATCAATGTAGTTAGGCGCGATCTGATTGTAACAACCGTAACTTGGTTGGTATCATTTACTATGGATAGGTTATATATTAGTAGTTTGCGTTAATTTTAATGTAAAGCATGATGTATAATAATAATTAGATTTAAATTATTTATAAGAATTAATTTCTTGTTAATATCATGCCGGTTCCTGCGCGTGATTCGTCGATCACGTGTATCAATACGCGAGATTTTTCATTCGTTATGCTACATCGCTATGCAAGAATCAAGGTCTGCCGCGGAATATAGAGCTCTAAGTGGAACTAAAAATCCTATATTAAAATTCACGGATGCAACGACTTACAACATACGCATCATTATCGCATTGATATCGTGAAAAGATTTTTTGTTTTGTTATTGTGTTATGAATGAGCATTGCAAGAATGCATGAAATACATGAAACTGTTGCATCTTATTGCATTATTTGAAGATATGTATAATAAAAAGATTATATCTAGAAATACAATTGCGTGTTTAGGTTATACAAGCGCATGTTTAGAAAATGTTATTTTGTCCACATATTTATAGAAAAACAGATTAGTTATGAAACTTTTGACATTGTTTCATGATTATCCCGACAATTTCATTTATCGTAAGCAATATAGATGATCAACTAAAATTGAAAAAAGAAAGTCTATTATGGAGGTTTGTAAAGTGATTCTAGGATAGAAATTCAGTTAAAAACAGATGAGATAGGCAAATCTTATTCTGCATTTATATTATTTATGTTAATTTAACGGAATTTCGGAACTTTTTTATCTTTAAAGAAAATGAGAACATAAAAGAAGCAAATTGTAGATTCAATTGTAGACACTATATCAGTGATTTCACCTTTCACTTCAATAAGACAATTTTCAGAATCATTTGATTCATCTTCATCAATAGTATCATAAAGAAATAAAGGCATTAGAAACAATCTCAGGGAAATTATGTTTGGAAGAAGTTACAGAACATACAATAATCCAATAATACTAAAAGATGATAATTCTTCGGAAAATATAAATTTTTCGTTCTTTAATATTTTTTTAATATAATGATAGATAGATTAGCTAATGTAATAGATAAAATCTGGCATTAGATTAATACGAGATACAGATTAGTTTAATTAATAAGATTCTTTTAATTTTTAGTACATTTATGAGGTTCTTCAAAAAACCCTTGAGAAGACTATACTTAAACTCTATATAAGCAATCTAGACGATGTAACGCACGATGTAATTAATTGAACTGGTCATACAAATAGAGTATGGTGCAGACACTAAAAAAACATAAGTACTAATATTTAATTTAAAAGTTTATTTTTAAGATATATAATATAATATTAGGTGTACAACTTTGCTTCCGCCGTTTTTTTTTTCGAAATTCTTTATTGTAAAAAACTGGTTATACATTTATGATTCAAAGTATTGTCTATCGCTGGTCACTACTTTCTCCCATCTTTCGGGTAGAATCCCGCGTCGAAAAAACTGATCATCTTTTGAGGCTATCCACGAATAGATCCAATTTTTTACTTCTTCATAAGACCGGAAGTGCTGGTCAGCCAGGCTGTGTGCCATTGATCGAAACAAGAGATAGTCAGAGGGAGCAACGTCTGGAGAATACGGCGGATGGAGTAGGACTTCCCATTTCAACGTTTCCAAGTATGTCTTGACCACTTTCGCAACATGGGGTCGAGCATTGTCATGCTGCAAAATCACTTTATCGTGT
>NW_012130115.1:1355256-1375105 GCF_000143395.1 Atta cephalotes | reverse complement strand
ACATGTTCTTTCACTAATAGCGGCCTCACCATAAGTATTTGAGAGCATTCGATGAGCCTCAGCCGCAGATTTCTTCATATTGCAGCAAAAAATTAAAACCTCCCGCAAATGAGAATTTGGCTCATAAACTGACATTTTCAATCGAGAATAACTTTATGATGCAGACACAAATCGACTAATGTTTCTATGGGGTTATATTGACAGATGCCCAAGTTTATTGTATGACGTCTATGATCTATTTATTTCGACCACCACTTACCGCTAAAGCCATCTATAGGAAAACGGCGGAAGCAAAGTTGTATACCTAATATAATAAATTGCAAGCCATGCATTTGATGTATTAGGAACACTATATATATAGTTCTGAATCTTTCTTAAATTCTACATTGGATAATTGATCTTAATTTCTATGACATTCAACACATAATATATTGTTGTTCATACAGGATTTCTGGCAAGAGATTTGTGCAATTAGCAGAGTGTGTTGTTGAATATTTCCCTACAGAATTTGTTGTAAGTACATCCGTTTACTTTTACTTTCATTTATATTTCTGACATCAATTGTTGCACAGGAAACATATTATATTTCATCAAGTGAATGATAGGGAAAGGACATTCTGCTGCTGGCAAGTTTTACGATGCTTATACAAATTTAAATAAAGAACTTAGAAAGGCTAAATTGAGAAAAAGTATTTTTAATCAATCTGCTCAATCTTCCATCTTCAGAGAAATATTTCTTTTCAAATCCAATATTAGAATTAGGGCTATCATACACAAAATGATATAAACTGTATGATCACAGTTTAAGACTCTTGAACCAATGAACACTCAATGTAAAGGCGCTATGTTGATTTACATAAGATGCTCATTGGCCAGCAGACTTATATTATACAGCTTATATCACGTTATGTTTGATGGCTTTATGGGGGAGAAACACGTATAATTTAAAAGAAAATTAACTTATTAATTTAAGAAAATTAACTTTTTCACCTAAATTTTTCTCTTATACATCAATATTGATCAGCTCGTGTTTAATTTTAGTTGAAAATTGTGGCCAGTGAGTTAATATACGATTTTCTACTCCTTTAAAGAGAACTTGAAAGTCATATTCAAGCTGTTGAAAAAAATAAAATAAAAATTTAAATAAAATTCTTTAAAGCAATATACATTTTATAATATGACTATAAAAAGAATACAGACCAAAAGAGTTCTGCTAGTTGTTTAAGTACAAGATATTCATTAATATAATCAATTAATATAATATAAACTTTCAAATCTTTATTTTCTTCATTGCGTAGCTGATTTGATCTGAAGGCACTTGTGTATTCCTAGTATTCTTTAATTTGCTCCCATGGCTCAAGTTGGCTTGTAACAATTCTAAACTTTTTTTTAATGTGATGTCATCTGAGAAAGAGATAAAAAAAGCCATCATTTAAATAATATTACTTATGCGACATAAATAAATTAATTAATTTTGAATTCATCATATACCTCCTTCAGAAACTGCGTCAATAGATATTTTCAATTGTGACACTATCTTGCCATAAGCATTTTTTAGCAAGAATAAATTGAATTCATAAAAATATAGAAAGATATTCTCTCGAATTTGAATAAAAATTGTATATAAAATTGAATGCAAAGAATGTGATACAACCTATGTAGGGAAACCTACCTCAAACAGGTAGGAAATTAAGTATAATATAAGGATTGCTGAACATCGCAATAACATTAATTGGAATACAGATAAACATTTTGTTATCACGTATCATAGAATACAATCACAAATTCAATTGACAACATAAAAATCTCAGAAAGAATATTGAATAAGCATTTAATATCGGAAAAATTATATACACATGCAGAAAAATGGACTGAACTTAAGGTCTGATACAGAGGCACTGCATCATGCTTACGCATCTATGTTTGACAATTTGAAATATTGAGGATGACCTAGGATGTATATGCATTGATGTATATGCATTGACATAATATTGAAACTTAATGTTTGTTACATTTCTTTAGACTTATTAACTATTATATATGTAACAGTTGGAGTCGAAGTGTTTTAATCGTTGTGTCGTTTCTAATGTGTTGACTTCATAATCATTATATTCATGCTTGTTAATTTTTAATAATTTTCCGTTTTTACAATTATTATTCTATGCTAAAAATATAATATACAACAATTAGATTAAATAGGCAAATCAATACGATCTCATATTTATTATAACTTATGTTATATCGATATGACTTTTAGCAAATATTAGACAGAATCATATTAAATTGTTTCTTCGGACAGACGGTTGGAATTTAAACAAATTTATACTAAATGTTAACTAATTAGTTAAGTTGAATATATAAGGTTTCATAATGAGATTTGGCGATCGATTGGGTGAGTTGCTTGATACATTAATGAAAGAACTTACATCTTACAAACTTGTTTTGAAACAAATAATACTACAGCTTTGTCAACCTGAGAGTGAATTCATATCAAATGTTCGCGAAATCTAACATAATTTTAAGGAATTTGCTGATGAAGATTCCAAAGAGAATCGAAACGTTCAAGATTTTAAGACGAATAAAGATGACATCAACGGATGAATTAACAAGATTATTCGTAAATTATTGCGCATCTCCGTTCACGCTGACTCTCATTAGTCCATAATATAGTTTAGTCGATTATAAGTTATATTATGAATTATTATTTAAAGTTATATTATTTTATTAGAGTAATATTATGAGATGATTTAAAAATTTTTCTTACTTTCTTTTTATTTTATATTCTTCATTGAATTTTTATTATTATTAATTGTTTATGTGTGCATTTGTAATTGCTTGCTCTGTGATGTATTAGTTTATAATATTAGGTGTTGCAAAGTCAAATGTGCTTATGAAGCAGAATGGAGCACTTTCGGACTTTTTTATATATGTTTTATATATGTTTTATATGTTTTATATATATTTTATATTGAATTCTTCAATGGTACTTAACTTTTGTCTTTTGATTGTTTGATATCAAGTTTTTAAAAGTAACTGTTTTTTTTCTGTTCTTTTATCAGAGACAGAATTTGTAAGATACTTTGTGTTGACCCAAATAGGTCATACCCAAAATCTACGTCTGCAAATTTTCCGCAGACTAGTAGTTAAATCATTATAAATCAAGTCACATACTTTCGATTACAAAACAGATGACATACTTTAATTTAATGCAACCACGCGTTAATTCGGCTTAATTTGCATAAAAGCGTAAGCCTCGAGCACCTCGGGACAGTTCCGAAAAATCAGGAAGACACATGACTACAGTAAGAATCTCCGTTACTGCGAACGCTACTGCGAGACATCATAAGATTGTAACACATTGAGTATTCGTGGAAACAAAACTTCTTACATCACGAACGCTGGCCTATATTAATTGAAGAACTTCGAACCCTTACCAAACGACCCCCGCCACGTCCAATTTGTGATTCCGCCATGCCCTGAGCAGCACGTATCTTAACGATACGACTGGTTAACGGCTGACTCGTAATTTCTATAAATGATGCTCGGAGCGTCACTCTTGCATTCTGAGTGGTACAACATTCGCTATACGTTTACGTGCTGCATTCATGTCTTGTTTGGAAAACATAAGTTCCAGAAACTATTGTATACGCTCATGCACATACGTGCACTCCATAATTTCCGCCTACATTATTACTTATTATTTGTGAGGGAACATCTTGTGGGATATGTAGCATCCATTCATTCCACGAGTTAATTTCTAGATGTTTTTGCATAAAATGACAAATGCCATTTAAAATATTTTCGTTCGGATTACTATGTAACGAATCTAAATACACAATGATTTTTCGTGACTGAATTATCATCAGAAAGATCAAGTGAGCTGCATAATTTGGTACGTACCACACAAAGTAATCCCGCACTCTCTTTCGTGTTGCTCACTTGTATCCTACTTATAAATCCTTGCGTCAATGTACTCTCACAAAATAGAATGTCGTAACATAAGAGAATAAAATTTTTACTCTTTGCAATTTCAAATAAGAGACTAAGAAATGCGTTACAATATCACCCAGGAATTGCTCTGCAAACTGAATCAGATCAGAATCCGTAGACGCATCAGCATCCTGAAATTTTCAGGTTCAACTTTACAACAATTATTGATGTCTTTTCGTAATTCAGAAAATTTATTAGAATACATCAATTATGCATAACATAGATTCTACTGCTCTTTCAGTCACGAGACATTCTGATTCGCATTTTTCAAAATTATCTCGAGAATCATTGTTATCGGAAATTATTGTAATCTCTTTCTTAATCGTGTTTTTAATAAATTTTGAATATTTTAAAAATCTGTTCGTTGGATTTTTTTCTTCCACGTCTCCACAACATCAATTTCATTGTCGTAGATGATTTCTCGGATTCTGTTATTGCAACGCGTAAATCTGAGTAAAAACTGACACTTCTTGCTTCAATAATTTTTATGTTTTACAGTCCCAGAACTAATTTTTTGTCTGTCATTTTGAATTTTGAAAATCTGAAATCAGATTCGTTATTAGTGAAAACTCCCTTGAGTAACAAATTTCAACTGAATTCTATGTAAAAAAAATGTATGCTTCAAAGGGTTCGCCATATTGGATCTGCTATTTAAAATTTTTAAATTTTAACTTCAGATTCATAATCAGCGACCTCATGGACTTTATTTTCGATTAATTAGTTATTGTTGATTAGTCACAATCATATTTATTGTTAAAAAGGAATGAATTTTTTCAATTTGTTTATTTATAAAATATATTTCGTCAACAATAGGAATGTTTCTATAGTTTTTTTTATAACAACTGATGTTTTAGAAAACTGATAATGTCCTTTCCATTGTAGTAATATGTTAGAAACTGTATGAAAAACTTAAAAAACTCAAATTAAAAAGATGTCACATGTGTTTGATGTGCCGCAAAGGGTTAAATACATGATAATACGGAAATGATTTTCTGTCGACAGAAATTTCAATTTTTAGGTAAATACATATCCAAGATATTGCTTGCGTTTTCTGTTATTATTTTTACTGATTATATCAAATAATTAAAATTATCGACTTGACATTCCTTTCCGAATAATTGAACACACTATACACTTCAGCAACAACTGATACACTGTTACAGTGCAACATGTTTGCTAATAATGATATTGCTATAGAATGCATGCATGCTTATTTCTTCCCATTTGGATAATACTTTTTAATTGTTTGAATAATTGTTTTTATAAAGTGCGAAGAGCATACATGGATAATTGTTACATTTTCTATCATTACTATTTTCTGTTCGTATTTTTCGTACATATATTGGCTGTAGTTTGATAAGTTTATTGCATTAATGACTTTGCAGAGAGACTGTATTAGTATCACATTGAAATCTATTTCGACCTTTTTTATTTTCTTTGTCATTATTTTTTTAATTTGTCATTAAATATGTTCAGAAAGTGCTTAATTGTTGTTATATCGTGTTTCGACGATAAAAATTCGACAACAAGTAATGGTCCAACATCGATATTTCCTGGCAAGACTAGCGCATAACAATAGATGGTACTTGCAGTACTGTGAAGTGTGAGTTGCAATAATCGAACCAATTGTAAATGTCCAGATGCAAATGTCTCAGTTTGTCAGAAGCTAAGCATTGAATTTGTTTTTCTCTAAATAGGATCATTGACAGTAGTATTATAGCAAATTCTTGAATATAACCATGTATCTCTTCACCGCGGATCTGCTTTTGCTGCTGATTAAATAATTTGATCATAAATGTTACGAATTCCTTATCGAGATCATATTTTGCTCGATTTTCACTTGATATTTTATGTAAAATATCTAAACTTGAAGTTTTATTCAAGTTGCCTGCTCCTATTACTTTTTCATCAGCATTGACAAACATTTTTAACTTAACTACAATTGCCGATCGTTTTTCCATTTCATCTGTTAATGCTGCCCTTACTTTGCCACGATCAGATAATTCAAATAATGTCCGGAAAAAGTAGGCTTGCGAAACCAGTCGAATTCTAATATTCTTTTCTCATTATTACTGAATTATTTTTCAACACGTCCAAGTTCTCAAAAGAAAGCATAATAACAGGAATGATTGACAGAGCAATATTACTTTCAAGTTCAAAATTTTATTATAAGAACATGAAGTTTATAGTCAACATTTTATTAAATAATGACTATCCGATTGACTTTATTTTCAATATTATTAATTCACGTCTAAAAATGTTATTCACAAACTACGGACGAAAGGGAATAATATTACTAGCGATACTAATGAAGAACGCCCACTATGGTTTGTTCTACCTTATGTTCCATCAATGTCTGAGAAATTCTTTACTATTATCAGAAACATTAACTTGAAACTATCCTTCTTCAGTTTGAATAAGCTTAATAAATTCATTAAAGTACAGAAGTACACTCTCCTAAATTTTCCAATAAAAATGTTATAAAATTCCTTGTAAAAATTGCGATGCGTCGTATATTGATCAAACAGGTCGAAAATTATTCACGAGAATACCTAAGCATTGCAACATATCAACAACAGTAACAAGAACCAATCAGTGATCATAAACCATCAACTTAGTTTTAATCATGAATTTGATTGGGAGAATGTCCAAATTCATGTGAAGAAAGATTTCTCAATAAACGTTTAAATTCAGAAATGCTTCATATTTACATGCAGAAGAATGGACTTAATTTAAAAACAGATACGGATTGCTTGCACTATTTGTGCTTCCTTATTAGACACGTTAAAATATTAAGATTTGAATTGGTCATAAGTTGACTTTCTTATTATTTATTGTCATTGCTTGTTTAGAAGTCCTCTTATCACTTTGTAACATTCAATTTCAAATGACACGTCAAATGACAAGATGAACTGACACGATATTAATATGAGGAACAACTTGCTTTAATTTATATCTTATGAAAATTGTGAATCAATGTTTGTGAACTTCTTTCCCGTTGAAGTGAGTCACACGTATTTTTATAATTATTAAACTAAAATTAAAGTAAAATTGTAATAATTTATTGTGTATTGATTACTGCATTTCTGTCAATCTGCGAGTGACTTACTTTCAACGATATATTATATTTCTACTTTTTCGCTAAAGAAAGAATGACTCCAAAGTGAGCCGAAACATTCCATACAATAAATGAATAACCGCAAACATCTGAATATTATCTGCATCTCTTCGCTCTGACATCAGCGTTAGATTCTCATTAGCCTTGTTCTGAATTTCTAATTATTGTTTTTAAGATTGAGAGTCCTTATTTATATATTTATGTAATTATTTATTTATGATTTTAAGTGATTTATTTCTTCCATAAGTATTTCCTATGCAGTGCAAAAATAAAATGTATCCTAAGCAGCATTGCTATGGCAAAAGATGCTTTTCGACGTTCTAGTCTACCAAGTCTTGTGTGCGCGACAGCAGTATAACACAATTTGAAATAAATGCTATCGATTGAGATGTAGAATCTGATCAGTTCGTTATTAAGGTCTAATAATTTCAATGCTTCGCAACTCGCGGTCTCGCATAAAAAGTAGACTCGGTAGTGTTATTGCGCTTGGCTTAGCGCCGAGTCTTGTCTGTGTGCGCGAATGTAATATTTACAAAGAGCAGTGTATTGTAGTATATTACGAGTGATTTCTTAAATTTATAAAAACTGCAAAAAAATATTCTGCCATTTAGCGACTTAGGTGATAATTTGTGTGTGACTAAAAAAAAAAAGACCAGAAAATCATGAACCTCCGCGTAAAAAAATAAAATTTATTGAGGGGAAAGAGGTGTGGAAAAGGATGTCGTTCTAGGCGAGAAGGAGAACGAAGATTCTGTCATCATCATCGATGATTGGGACGAGGAGAAGAAAGAAGAAAAAGAAGATATCGTGTAAATGAACGTTGATGAGCCTGTACATCTCAACAATGTTGATGCAGATGAATGCATCGAATTGGTGATGGTTCTCTTCTACCTGCATGATGAGGTAAAATTTTTTCATATCCTCGCAGAGGCGGAAGAGGAAGGCGGAAGAAAAGGAGGAAGAGGAGGCTGAGGAATAAGCGAGGGGAAAGAGGAAGAAGAGAAATAGGAGAAGGAGGAGGCTAAGAAAGAGGAGGAGGCTGAGGAGGAGAAAGGCGAGGAGAAGGTAAAATTTATTTTATATAATTTATTATAATTTTTTTAGGCGTTTCTCTCGCCTACGAGTACTCCCCGAAAGCTCCGCTTTCTCTTGCCTACGTATCCCCCGCGCCTCGCATTTTCCTCAAAAGACCTGGGTTAGAACCAACCCTATTTCTGCTCATTCTTTAATATCCTCTATTTCCGATTACGAACCATCCCCTCTATCAATATTGTGGCTGAAGAGTCGGTTATCAGAGCTGTTCGCGTTCGCGATTCTGCAGAGAACTTTATCTTTTTTGCGTGAAATCTTGTTGTTAAATCCGTGAAAAAATGGCACGCTTTCTTGTGTCTAGCAATATTCGATATTGAGAGTGGAGAGCAATTGAAATTTGTCAGATTATTGTACATGGTCGGCTCAGAATATAGAATTGTGGTGATTAGAGAAAACTGTAAAGAAAAATAATAGCGACACATGACGAAGTTGCATCACGCTCGTGAATGCGGTCACAGTACTAATAATAAAAAGACTTCATATTTATTCTAGAATCAAATCAGTAGGATAGCTAGGCGGGTTTAATCCACTATGTGTTATTGCGTAAACATATATGCGATATGTATTTGTGTGTGAGGGGGTCAGGGAGGGGGAAGTGCATTCAGACGCTATCCGAGCAAAAGAAAGCGCGTCACCGAAGTCCGTGTTAAAAGGAAGGGGATGATTGTTTTTTTCTCTCATCTGTTGCGTTTAATCCGTTGTTCTCTTTCTCCTTTTGTCCTCTCTATCCCGCCCTCTCTCCAACTCCCACGTTCTCTTTTCTTCTTTCGCACACGATTTTATTAAATAGATACATTATTTATTTTTTACGCTTTTTTAATAAAATGACTCAGCAATAATTTTAATTTAGCAACTGATAATATTTTTACTAATACAAATATGCTTTCTTATCAAGTAATTCATTATGGAGATATGAAGAAGGAAGGATTGAGAGACAAAGAATTGAATAATTTTAAACAGAGTAATATAATTTTAATATTCATTTATTTAATATTCTCATTTTTCATATAATGCATGACATACAATATGATCTGAAGCATATGTTATTAATTCACATTCAATACAATTTCTATCATAATCTTGCGCAAAATATTTACCGCAAATTTATTCATAACGCAATTTTGACCTAAATAAGTCATGAAATATTTGAATTTATCGCTTACACTATTCGTACATACGACGTAAATCGGAATACACGTATTCAATATCGTTCAAGTTCAAGCATAAAAAGTATAGTCGATGATTTCATATACACTTATCACATAATGATAATTTTACATTATGTACATTATGTATTTTGACAAGTTCAATCACAAAATCTTGAATCATTAATGATGGAATATTCGACTGCATCAATCGTTTGATATCCACCGTTCATCGAATACCATCCACGTAGCATGTGGCAGAATAATATGATTACCTCGAGTGTCGCCGATCGCGATTTCCACGTAGAACATAGATCCCATGGCTATTCCAATATCCAGATATTTGTAAGCTGTAGATATTAATGCATATCTTCTTAAGATATAAGACATATAGCGAGGAAATGTGCTGTAATAAAAGACGAATATAGATAAGCGAGATATAGAGAGAAAATGTATAAAAAATTAAAAGAGTATAAAATTGTAATACTTATTTACATGATTCTTTTTGCTGAATCAGAACAGTTTATACTTTCTTGCATTTTCGAGGAAAGCGGTAACGACTGTAATGAGAATCTGCTCTATATTGCTCTATATTGCTCTATACTATACGAGTGTTTCACCGGTGTCCACTGAGCGATCGATATAATAATATGGCTATGTCTCTCTTTTAAATACTAAATCCCTCTACCAATATTCGAAAGTTTCACATTCCATAGATATCAGAGTGTTTAAAGTAAGCAGTCCGACTGAATCAATAATATCATATCTTTAATAAGTGCTCATATGTACCTTTAATAAGTGCATTTCTCACATTTTCCAGCAGAATATCCAATTTATTATTTTAGCATCAATAGTTATTTCCAATTCGTATGAGCTAAGAATATCTCAATATAAACATCATTAATATCAACAAAAGGAAGATCATATTTTATAACACAGAAGTAATATATATTCTTCAATCCTATATCTACATGTATATGTGATAGAGCTTCAGTATAGCTTTTATTGCTAATATCATGAATCGTACAATGATATGTATGAAGATTTGAATTTACACAATCATTATAATTTGCATCACACGCATTGATATCTTCACATATCTGCCATCTCCCATGTTTGGGCACACCATGTATCGTTGCGAGTAAGCACATTTCAAAATGCAAGTTCTCATGAAGTAAATTCATCATCGAGGAACAATATTGTTTATTTGTACTCATTTTGCACTCAATAGAAAACTCACAATTCTCGATTAAAATGATTACAGTGGAAACGATGATTACAGTGGAAGCTAAGAGATTGATGCATTAGAGTTCTCTTTATACATGTTTCCTCCTCCAATTTTTTTCAGACAATACATCCAATCTAAAATTTTACTTAACTTTGGAAATATGCGAATTAATTTTTTAATGTAATTGCCGTCAAAATCTACGTTAAAATAAATGCAATGATATATACTAACTTTGACCATATCAAATCTTGTTATCTAAAGGGATCGACGCCAATGATAATAAAGTCTGTTCCCATCTTATCTTTTTTCAAAAATGAATTTTAGGCAATGTATGTTCAATCTAGAAATCAATCTTTAAAATATGCTAGTTAATTTTTAATGTAACTGTCATTAAGCCTAATGCACAATGACTATTAGTATGAATAGATACTAAGAATGCACTTTAATGACATTGACCCTTTTTTACTTAAGAGATCGATGCCAATAACAATAAAGTATGTCTGTTCCCATAAAAATAACACCATCAATATCCCATTTACATCTAGTCTTTTGTCAAAAATATGGAATTTACGTATCTTAATTATCGATGTAGAAGTCTTTAGATCATACTATGAATCATCTAGAGGAATACGAAAGTAAAAAATACGATAATGATAAAAAGATTAAATGTTCACAAAAAATGCAATTCCTATTCTAAGTAGCATATAAAAATGGAGAGATCTATATACACGCTGTCAATAGTGAAATTGAAAGGTTTGAGAGAATATATACACGAATCTTCAACTTTTCCTAAATTTTTTTCTTCGAGTTTTATTCCTGAGATGGAATACGAAGATATAGTAGATATAGTATGTATTGTAAGGAATATCGAGACTCGCTATATTAAATATTACCATGCAATCTATGTCCTATTTGCGCAATGTGAAAGACATTTAACGCAACTATGCAAAAAATTATATTTTAGTGACTATGAAAAATAGTACATTTTAATATGGATTAAATGGACCGTGATTTGGAGCACAAATTGCTCGATTGAATACGCGAGAAAAGTACGTCACGTGGGAATAGTTTTGTGATATTAGGTATACAACTTTGCTTCCGCCGTTTTTTTCCGAAATTCGAGGCTTTATTGTAAAAAACTGGTTATACATTTATGATTCAAAGTATTGTCCATCGCTGGCCACTACTTTCTCCCATCTTTCGGGTAGCGTACGAATCCCGCGTCGAAAAAACTGGTCATCTTTTGAGGCTATCCACGAATCGATCCAATTTTTTACTTCTTCATGAGACCGGAAGTGCTGGTCAGCCAGGCCGTATGTCATTGATCGAAACAAGTGATAGTCAGAGGGAGCAACGTCTGGAGAATACGGCGGGTGGGGTAGGACTTCCCATTTCAACGTTTCCAAGTATGTCTTGACCACTTTCGCAACATCGAGGGGTCGAGCATTGTCATGCTGCAAAATCACTTTATCGTGTCTCTCGTTGTATTGCGGCCGTTTGTCTTTCAATGCTCGGCTCAAATGCATCAGTTGCGTTCAATACCGATCGCCTGTGATTGTTTCAGTCGGTTTTAACAGTTCATAATACACTACGCCGAGCTGGTCCCACCAAATACAGAGGACGCCTCAAAATCACCGTTCTTGAAGCGTTGAAACCACTCACGACACGTTCTTTTACTAATAGTGGCCTCACCATAAGTATTTGAGAGCATTCGATGAGCCTCAGCCGCAGATTTCTTCATATTGAAGCAAAAAATTAAAACCTCCCGCAAATGACGAGAATTTGACTCGTAAACTGACATTTACAATCGAGAATAACTTTATGATGCAGACACAAATCGACTAATGTTTCTATGGGGTTATGTTGACAGATGCCCAAGTTTATTGTATGATGTCTATTTATTTCAACCACCACTTACCGCTAAAGCCATCTATAGGAAAACGGCGGAAGCAAAGTTGGACACCTAATAATTTCAAATCGCTGGATGAACAGAATCATGTTAAACGCTGCGATTATCGATTGGTATTAAACAATTGTTGATCGCTCGTATCGCGCGGTTTGAAAGTTTGAAAGATTCAATGCGCGTTTTGTGTAAGTGGGTACTCTGATACAGTCTGAAATCGATACAGCACTCGAAAGCCATATACTGATGCTATAATAAATTCTGGATACATCGAGCCAATTCTTCGAAGATACGAGAGAAATAGTGCTGAAACATGTGCGAGACGTTATACAGGGACATGATAATATTAAGATAAACGCGAATTTAATGGCGAATTCGTCTCAAGATACGCGAATAAAAATGTTAATACGAAAAACTATGAACTCTTCCGTTCGTCTAATTTAGAAGAGTAGTACGAGTTGTGCATCAAGTTTATCCTGATATTGCTGGAGGAATTTCAGGAGTGCGATAGCGGGTAGATGCTGTCGCATATCCTAAATTTGACCGTGAATGTGAACATGCACGCGGGATGTCATATCGAATTACTGTGAAAAATTAAAATTAAGAAGGCAGTGTAATCTTTAAGCTTCATATGATCAGTGGCAGCCACTTTACACCCGACTAAGAAGCATACGGAACAAGAGTCGATCATATCTACATTGTTCAATTGTATTAAATCTCAAAAACATTAGTTCTGATGATGTTGAGTCAAATTAAAAGATTTGAAAATTTCAATGACATCTCAATTAATGTATATCGAGAAGCAAAAAGAAATTCTTCCGTTACGGCTCACCAATATAAAGAGGGACAAGCAATGTCAATTTGTTGTACGCGCAGGATTCGCGCGACGATAACATAGGACACTTTGTGTGGATCAAGGATCTGTCCCGCTTTGTGAGCTCACAATTCAGCAAAAAAGAAGAGCAAGAAATACTTTTTTACAATCGATATGAATTACATATATATTTAATATAAAAAATTAAATATTTTCAGTAACATTTTTTATAAAAATAATAATTTATGTTATTTTCCAAATGCTGACACTATTTTAGCTCGAGTGTAAAACTGATGATCTACGCAGTAGATTGTGGAAAACTTAACAACTACGCGATCCGATTGCCCAGTGAGGACAAGTGAAGTTTCAGCTACCACTGCAGGAAAGAGCGCGTTTATGGTCTATCCCGATCTAGAATGCACCCTAGAGATGAAGATGGACATGGAAACATCCAATTATACGTATCAGCAATATCGAGTATTTAGTTTAGCATACTATGTCCATTGCTCGTACGACAACTCATTGTGTATGTATCGGTTTCGACGCGGTAATGATTGCGTCGCATGGTTCACCGAGGAACTTAAAAATTTAGCGCACACTGCCATGTGTGAACTCTCTAAATCTAAATCAATGGATATCAATGGATAATCACTGATATGAGTATCAAGTGTGCCATTGGTAACAGTGAATTAAATGTGAAATCCCTAAACTAGCTAATCTTTATTATGTGATGTAACTAACCTTGTTTTATTGGTTAAATTCAATGAATGGTATTGGAAAATTGAAATTAATGTGCAAAAAACAATATTTTAGTTAATGCTCAAACATTCATGAATAACCTTTCTTAGTTGAACTTCAGTCGATTATCAGTGCCAAGTATGCCTGGATAATTAATGACTATTCACTGATTCAGATTTAGAGAGTGCGAAAAATCGTTCGCGCCAAATAACACGCGGATACGCGATCATTGCCACTTGACCGGGCTATACAAAAACCCCGCGCATATTATTCATATTATAACTTGAATTACAAAGATTCATTCCCGTAGTTTTTCATAATTTATCGGGACACAATGCACATTTTATTATCAAGGATATAGCTATCGTGTATGAAGAACGTACAGAATTATTTCCTATAACTAAGAAAATACATTTACGAAATATGTCGATAGCATCAAAAATGATAAAAATAAAACTTGTGAAAACGTTTTATAGATTCATTTAAATTTCTCAGTACCAATGTAAGAAAATTAGCATATCGTATCTCGATAAAGATAAATTGAAAATTACGCGGTTAGAATTTCTTAATCTTAGCGCGGAGGATTTTGATCTTATCACACGTAAAGATATATTTTCATATGAGTACATTGACTGCATCGAAAAGTTGAAGGAAACCGAATTACCACTGTGCGAATTATTTATAGCTCATTAATAGGTGATACCGTATCCAAGAGTGATTACGTGCATGCCGTGAATGTATAGCGGTTCTCCATCCAAATATTCGGTGAATACAGTAATCTGTATTTAAAAACAGATGTATTGTTGTTAGCCAATATATTTGAGAATTTTCGGGATAATTGCAACACCACTCTATGTATATAACTATGAACTCGATTCCGCGTATTACACTCTGATTTTACGTGGGACGCGATGTTGAAACATACTCACGTCAATTTCGAACTTCTTACCGATATTGACGTGATTTTATTCATCGAACATGGTATATGTGGCGTTCTGAATCAATGTTCAAACAGTGCACAGGTCAACAAGTACATGCAGTCGTACAATTCATCGAAATCGTTAATGTACTTCAACGTTAATAATCTGTACGATTAGGCAATGTGTCAATTATTGTCATATGTTGATTTTCACTGGGTCAATGATGTAGATAATTTTGATGTTACGATCATCGCGACAGATTCACTGACGAGTTACGTTCTCGAAGTGAACGTGGAGTATCCGTAACATTTCCATGATGCGCATTTCGATCTATCGTTTTGTTCAAC
The DNA here is from genome assembly GCF_000143395.1 of Atta cephalotes. Taxonomy (NCBI): domain Eukaryota; kingdom Metazoa; phylum Arthropoda; class Insecta; order Hymenoptera; family Formicidae; genus Atta; species Atta cephalotes. The sequence continues at coordinate 1,359,810 of NW_012130115.1, read as the reverse complement.
GCGCGAGAAATCACCCGACAAGCGAGAGGAGAAGTTCCTCGCGACATTGTATGATAAAAAATGTTACGTCATACATTATCACAATCTGCAGCAATGTACTCATTATGGTCTCCACATTACAAAGATTCATCATATATTACAATTCGCATAATCTCCGTGGCTTCGCGAGTACATCCAACTCAATACAAATTTTAGAACTTTAGCAAAGAATGAGTTCAAGAAAAACTTATTCAAAATAATGAATCACGCGATTTTTGGCCAGATCATGGAGAATATGCGTAATCATATTGATGTGAGACTCGTAACGCGTTGGGACGGGAGATACGGTATAGAAGCAATGATCGCGAAACCAAATTTTTACATTAGAAGCATTTTTTCCAAGAACCTGATCCCGATATAAATACGGAAACTCGAGGTGAATGCGAAAACTGAGTTCGACAAACCAATATACGTATGTGCAGATATGTCCTCGACATATCTAAAACGTGTTTATATGAATTTCTATGAGTATATGACACCGCTGTTTCATGAAAATTGTAAAGTTATGTACACTGACACGGATAATCTAATTTATCATGTCAAATGCGATGACATATACAATATTATAAAATGCGATATCAATAGATTCGATACGAGCGATTATGATCGACAATGCTTATAATTCCTCTAGTAAATAAAAAAGTTCCGAGCTTGATGAACAACGAAAATAATGGTGATCATGACTGAATAACGATCATGACTGAATTCGTTGGGCTTAGAGTGAAAATGTATGCCGTGCTATGGGAAGAAGGAAGGCAAAAGGTGTCGAATGTAATAGCGAGATCAATAACGTTCAATGATTACATGCAATGTCTACATAAAGAAATCGAAATGAAGCGACAGCAATCTCGCACAAGATCTAAATTGCATGTGACGTACACAATATCCGAAACGAAAATCGCTCTAAATCTTTATGATAATAAGGTATATTGTACCAGATTCTACTGATATGTTTCGTGAGCATATTATAAAATATTATTATGAATTCATTTCTTTTTTTCGTATTTATGTATTTTTTTTAATGAAACACATTTGTATATAATACGTTTAATATATTTAATATGAATATTATGTATAATATAGTAAGTACGTTACATAGTATGTACGTTTGTACGCATATGTGCATATATGTATAATACATGTAATATATACAATAGATTTAATATTATATATTATATTATAATATTATATATTTATATAATATTATATATTTAATATTTTTACAGGAAAAAAAATTATAAAAAGTTCCGAGCACAAATTATACAATTTGTAATAAATTTTGTAATAAATTTTATTTTTTACAACACATTATTCTTGTGTATCCAAGAGTTGTGTGATTTATTAAATCCAACCCATTTCATATAAACTTTGTCTCCTTTATTACGCAACACTTTTTCAACTAGATATATGTTGGGATTAGCAACACGATGCAGCTCATATTCACAGAATACTCCAGCGACCGGTTTTCCGCGGTAATCTTCCAGAAGATATGTCACAGGATTCCAAAGTTTCATCAGTAAGAAATATTAACAGGAGAGGGGAGATTGATAAGGGAGTGTTTAATTATTTTATTAATTTTTTTCATATTTTTAAATAATTTTAAGTAAAAGTAAGTAAAAAAGGAATAAAATAGTAAATGATAAGGAAGAGAGGAAGAACGGAATAGAGTAAAGTAAGTAAGAAAGAAAAAATAATTTTTATTTTTATTTAGAATTAATGAAGATAAGATTTATTAGTTAATATATAGGGGAAAGACTAGTAGGAAAATATTTGAAAGTTAAAAGTATTTATTGTGTTAATGTTATATTAATTAATACTTTTAATTAATTTTTCATAATGAGGAAGATTTAATTGAACAATTAGTTTTCTATACTTTGACGATTCTAAACCTCCGTGATACAATTTGGCGTGTAATTTTTCTCAAAGATCATCTTAAATTTGCTCACACGTCCGAGTCCCTACTTTGAATAACGGGAGTGTGATACCTTTACGCTACTGTATATCGTGTTAAGAATTTATGTTTGCTTTCATTGTGGAATACCATACATTAAATAATGATTTATATTGTATTTTTTCAAGAGTACGTTTGTGTTATAAAATTCTTTTTCCATATCGGTTTGCAAATTTTTCGGACATCTTCTATCATCTCGAATTATCTTTGCTATCGCTGTAACCATTTCATTTTCACTCTTGGTTTTGAACGGTACGGCCCATGCGTGCTCAACACATAATGAGAATGTAGTGGTAACCATTACTGAATTGTGTGTAAGGACATATCTCGACCACATCAATCTGCCACAGGTCATCGCAAATTATGACACGTTTGCGTGGAAAACTTTTTCTCATCAGAGACTGTGTTTTCCACCAGTCGCCACTTTTCGAGGCTTTTCTTCTCAGACATGTCTCAATCAATCGGAGAGCCACTAGTTTGTTAGGATCATCCCAATGGACATAATTTTATTGTCATTTAGAGTCATGATGCTAGTATTACACCTTTTCTGTCTCTTTTATTTGACTTGTTGTTTAGATTCCTGGAGCGTGGTATCCGTTCCAACTTGTATCTCATACAACTACCTTGACACTAAGGTGTTATTATATTTGTACTCAATTCTTTGTTACCCAATATTGATTATTCGCATTATGGCTGCGTCTATGAGCATTCGTTGCCAACATAATACTTTTATTCGCTAATTTATCATCTCTTGTGTAAATAATATTAGCGGGGATTCTTTTGAAAATTAATTCGTACAAACCAGATGTATCTTTGTGCCTTACTATACTCCATCTACGATCACAAAATTATTCGTGTCTACATCGAAATATTTGTCACCACACCATTCTCGCTGAGGTATACGCTGAGGTAAATGTGATTAATCGCCTTTTCTCTGACACCAACATGAGAAGCATGTTTACGTATTTTTATTCAAGTATCCCCAATTGATTATGAACTTCTCGCGAACTTGCCGCGAACTTTGCAAAGATTATTTAACTAATGTTTCAAGCAGTTCATTGGACGTTTCATAAATGTCTTCAACTGAGCGAACATGCGAACGTTCGTACGATAATTCGCGTAGTTCAGCTTACGAATAATTGGAATTCAACATAACATTCAATTCTTTGTACATTGCTTTTTAGACGATGGTGTTATTTGAAGCCATGAATAATCTATCCAGAAGCCATCATTATCATCTTCATCATCATGAACATCTTCATTATCTTCAGGTTTTCTTTTCTTAATATTTTTATCCTTTACAATTGACTTCTTTCTTATGATCGAGATTCATCATTAGCAGTGTTCTCAACAATTTGTTTTAGAAGTTCGACGATAAGCTTAAAGTATTTCTCCAATGCTACATCTTTTTCTATTTTACTAGTTTTTAAAACACGATATTTTTTACGAAAGTCACTTGTTTTCTCAATTTGTTCTGCTTTGTATCCTTTCGCGATTCTTAAGATTTTTGCTGTTATCCATGTTGCACTCTAAAGGAAATGTTATGTAGTTGAGGTATTGACAATGACTAACCACATTAAAGTATCGCATTAAATCTTTCTCTGTATCATTCGTAAACGCACTGCCTTCGTCTATCACTACAAATTCATACTTTAGTTGTCAACAGCAATGGCATAGTTCGCAGAAATTCTCGTAAGACATGTCGGTGTTTACATGATCATTGTATATATATTTTAAATTAATACCGTTCTGTTTGAACAGGATCAACAAATATGCATTATCATGTATAAAATGTTTCGGTATCTTTGCGTACGTCTGACACAGATAGAAACAGTCGATCCATCGCAAAGTACTCTTTGATCGCATCTTGCTTATCGCATGTAACGTCATCGAAGACAAAAATGGAATTTGGAAGCGCCTCGTGGTACTACATCGTTATTAGAGAAATAAAAACTAATTTCTTCAATCGATGCTAATAAATTCTCTAAGTATCGGTATTTTGACTGTTGCAACGACTTCGAGTACATGTACTCATTCTCGAAACGTATGCCATGTGGACTTTCCAGCAAATTTATCAACATCTTTGTTTTACCGCAATTCGATAAATTGCAGATGATTCCACGTATAGATCGGTAACATGTTTCCATACGTGCCTATTTATTTTTTAATCTGCCCTTTATTGTCGACATTAATCACTTTGATCGTCTGCATATGTCGCACGAACTTTATATTTATCTTCTCCCTTCATGACAATGACTAAAAAACGACATCGAGAGCGGGTATTTATAGTAACACGCAAAGCAAAACCGCTCGGAATGCTTCTTATCGTATTGGACAACTATGTATTAGGTGTACAACTTTGCTTCCGCCGTTTTCCTATGGATGGCTTCAGCGGTAAGTGGTGGTCGAAATAAATAGATCATAGACGTCATACAATAAACTTGGGCATCTGTCAACATAAGCCCATAGAAACATTAGTCGATTTGTGTCTGCATCATAAAATTATTCTCGATTGAAAATGTCAGTTTACGAGCCAAATTCTCGTCATTTGCGGGAGGTTTTAA
>NW_012130115.1:1342136-1354521 GCF_000143395.1 Atta cephalotes | reverse complement strand
ATATATATATATATATATATATATGTATATATATATACATATATATATATATATATACATATATATATATATATATATATATATATATACATTTTATTGCAACATATAACATTTAACTAATGAGAAAAAATGGTACGTATCTTTATTTTTCTGTTTAAGAGTCTTTTATATTTGCAATGGAATACAAAAATTAGAGATGAAGCATCACAAAATGAGAAAATTTTATTAAAATAACAAAATTTTTTATGTAAAAAATTTGACGTTAGATTTCAAAATATAATAAAATGATGAGCGTTTATATGTGCGAGCAAATTCAGATAAGTATGTGGCTTAAATTTAATATAAGTATTTATATGACGTTCAGTAGGGATACTAGGGCGATTTTATCCCATGGGGCTAGAAGGGTGGAGGAGCGTGGAGCGCGAGGAGTACTCGGCGCGGGCGAGAAGGAAAGAGTGCGGGGGTATCGTAGATGTATAGAAGGAGGAAGAAGGCGCGAAAGTCCCGGCACTATCGATGTTTATGTAAACATAAGACTTCGGTCGAGTGATTACATAAACATGACACTCCGCTATGCTCCGTATTTTTTTCATCACCTGCCGCCATCCATCGCCATTGCCGCCATCGCCACTCATCGCCTTACCGCTCCGCCGCCGCGGACCATCACCGTCGACCATTGCCATCATCGCCCCACCGCCGTGACATCATGCGAGCTCATATACACTTACCACATATACTTATTATCTCTCTTCCTCTTATGTTTCACACGTCACATTGTCACGCCCGTCGTATCTTCTTCTTACGAGCAAAAATATTTTATTAAATTTTTATTTAATAATTTAAATAGATCGAATGTTTAAAACAACTCGTTTATGTAGTGAAATATGTTAAGAAAAGAAAAGATATATTTATTTTAAGAAAAAAAGTATATTTATTTGAGTCTAAATTAAATGAAAAATATTTAATTACAATAAAAAAATAAAAAAATACGTATTTAAGCACCATTGTTTCTGTAAAACAAAAAGCATTACATTAGCATGTAATATATATAAGAAGAGAAATTCATATATAATATAAATTTATGATACTTACAATTCCAGTTCTTCAGGTTCCGGATCGGGTTCGTACGGTCGCAGGCCGAATAGTTCAGCTAGAAAGAAGTCATCTTCCTCCCATATGTCCACTCATTCCTCCCGATCATAACGATCTCTCTGCACATTCAATTTGTGCATTTAAGATATTCATAAATCCTTTTATTCTGACATAGCTTCGATGTATTTCCTGAAAAAAGTATTATACAAAGTGAATTATAATAAGATAATTAGAAAATACTCTATAATTTATAATTTATAATTTATATTGAACTTACCGAGGGGATGATTTGTATTCCCAATTCATTTTTTAGCTGCAGCCTGACCTGTGGTTCGTTATCGACCATGATGTATTGGAAAAAGAAAAATAAAAAAAGCACAAATTCGCTAATAAAAATTTAACATATATAAAAAAGAAAAACTATTAGGTGTACAATTTTGCTTTCGCCGTTTTTTTTCCGAAATTCGAGGCTTTATTGTAAAAAACTGGTTATACATTTATGATTCAAAGTATTGTCCATCGCTGGCCACTACTTTCTCCCATCTTTCGGGTAGCGTACAAATCCCGCGTCGAAAAAATTGGTCATCTTTTGAGGCTATCCACGAATCGATCCAATTTATTATTTCTTCATAAGACCGAAAGTGCTGGTCAGGCCGTGTGCCATTGATCGAAACAAGTGATAGTCAGAGGGAGCAACGTCTGGAGAATATGGCAGGTGGGGTAGGACTTCCCATTTCAACGTTTCCAAGTATATCTTGACCATTTTCGCAACATGGGGTCGAGCATTGTCATGCAGCAAATCACTTTATCGTGTCTCTCGTTGTATTGCGGCCGTTTGTCTTTCAATGCTCGGCTTAAACGCATCAATTGCGTTCGATACCGATCGCCTGTGATTGTTTCAGTCGGTTTTAACAGTTCATAATACACTATGCCGAGCTGGTCCCACCAAATATAGAGCATGACCTTGGAGCCGTGAATATTTGGCCGTCGACGTGGAAGCATGGCCGGGAACTCCCCATGATTTTCTGCGCTTGGGATTATCGTAATGAACCCATTTTTCATCCCCAGTCACAATGCGATGCAGAAATCCCTTCCGTCTTTGCCTTTCAAGCAGCTGTTCACAAGCAAATAAACGCCGTTCAACATCTCTCGGCTTCAATTCGTACGGCACCCAATTTCCTTGCTTCTGAATTATTCCCATGGCTTTGAGGCGTTTTGAAATGGCTTGTTGAGTCACTCCCAATGATCGTGCCAATTCTTCTTGATTTTGACACGAGTCTTGCTCAAGTAATGCCTCTAATTCTGCATCTTCGAAAACCTTCTCTCTTCCACCGCTATGCCGATCTTCGACGTCAAAATCCGTTCTTGAAGCGTTGAAACCACTCACGACACGTTCTTTCACTAATAGCGGCCTCACCATAAGTATTTGAGAGCATTCGATGAGCTTCAGCCGCAGATTTCTTCATATTGAAGCAAAAAATTAAAACCTCCCGCAAATGACGAGAATTTGGCTCGTAAACTGACATTTTCAATCGAGAATAACTTTATGATACAGACACAAATCGACTAATGTTTCTATGGGGTTATGTTGACAGATGCCCAAGTTTATTGTATGACGTCTATGATCTATTTATTTCGACCACCACTTACCGCTAAAGCCATCTATAGGAAAATGGAGGAAGCAAAGTTATACACCTAATACTTATTCTCTCAACGGGGTACTCGTAACGGATCTCAATCAATTCTCTTAGATTGCTCATTATTGCAGGAAAATTTATCGATAAAAGTTTTTTTTCTAAAAAAAAATCACAAAATTATCACTTTTACTTCCTCTATCACTTAATAAACGTTCAAAAGTATTCTACTATTTAGCGTTAATGGTAAAATACAATACTTTTGCACGTTGGGAAAAAAATCAATCACGTTGCAATATACTGCTCTTCGTGCTAATCTTGCGTGCAGATATGACAAAGACTGACGCTGAGAAGCATCCTTTGCCATAGCGAGGCTATCTAAGATACATTTGCGCTGCATATGAAACACTTAAGATCATAAATGGCTGCAGACTATAGAACTATAGAATGAGAAACTCTAGATGTCATAAAAAATATGTAAATAACAAGAGCTTGCATGTTAGAGAAAGATAGAGCACGCGCATTGGAGCGTGTAACATGATATCGGGTCGGAAGAAATGAATCGATAGAGTACAAATCTTTTTTTATGACGCAATTTTTTCAATACGGTTTTTACTAGCGCGTCGAGACAAAAGATGGGGAAAAGAAAATACATATGTAATAATTTGAACGAAATTTTTTTTTATTCACATCTTATACTGGTTTTACGTATTAAAAATTAAAGCCAATAGTTCACAATCGACAAGCTGATATTCATTGAAGATGTCGCTATCACGTATAGCGTTCTCAGACGCGATGTTGGAGAATCACGTCTACTTGATATCAACCGTACGGAGCCGGTTGGCTAATCGTTCGAATGTTACATTAATACACCCGTCCAAGTCAAACATACGGCGTAGCATCGTTTCGGTCATCGTAATGTATATGAGTGAAGAATCGAGACATACGAGTGTAGCATCGTTCAGCGTGTAAACGCTGACAGTTAGTGGTCCAACGCTATAAAATTATCCTTGTATTCGTTTCAAAGCATCTTGTAAATATTCCATCTTTGTTCGTAGAAGCTCTTCCACATTTCGAGAGACAGTGATAATTCGTGTCCGCGATGATCTTCTAGGATAATTTCCACATAATTTGGTGGACCAATGTTGATTCCAATTTCCAAAAATTTACCCTTATTCGTCAAATCGTAATGTTTGCTCAGTAAACGCACCGCGCGATGCTCCATACTATGCACATACATAATGTGCACTAAATTAAAAAACGTTTCTTTTATGTATAGAACATTGAAACTTACATGTTATATTCTTTCGTCATATTGTAAGATGCACTGCTCTTTTTGGCGAAGTACATTTTTTTCAATCGTTTGTACATCAAGCAGACATCGCAAAATTGATTGCATTCGCGTAAATTGCGATGTATACTTTTGTATATAATATGGTAATACAAATAATATGGTAATACTTTTGAAATTGAAGAGGGGGGCAGGCTCTCCCCCTGTTTCCAAGAATTTCAAACATGTTGCGACACGTTTTATCATGTCTTTTCTATGTATTTTTTTTGTTTCGAGTTTATACATATGTTTGTACGTGCGTCCGAACATACGTTTATACATACGTTCAAACATATGGTCATACGTTTATACATATGTATGTTCATCCATACGTTTATATTTATATTTATACATACGTTCATACATACGTTTGTACACATGTTTATACATAAGTATGTTTATACAGTAAGTATGGTTACGTTTATATGTACATACGTTTACACATACGTTCATATGTTTATACGTTTATACGTACGTTCAAACATACGTTTACACATATGTTTATACATACGTTTAAATATACGTTCATACATTTATACGTATGTTCATATATACGTTTATATATACGTTTATACGTCCATTCATACATACGTTTATACATGTATTATAAAGGAAGGGAAAAGAAATATGTAATAAATACGTACTTTTATTTTAAAAAATTCTTTTGCAACCACCAGTTACATATTTTCAATACATTTTGTAACGCGCAATTCTTAACATGTTGTCCACATAATATTAGTAACATAATAATATTAGTCATCTAAATTAGATAAAGATTCCATATCTTCGTAAACTGCATCCAAGGTTTCGATATACATGCGTTCTCACTCATCATCCAGAAGCAAGTTCCACAGTTCGTTTCTCGCGTTCCTTGACGTATATACGATAGCTTCATCTTCAAATACAATCGCCGTAATCAGGCGTTTCGCTTCGCTATACGGGACCATCCCCCCATTGCAATCCATGGTGATAAGCAATCAACTAGGAAGTGCAAGATCTATCGGATCTTGTTGACATTTCCATGATACGAGACTCGTAAAAATGTAATGCGTGAGAACGGTTTCAACATCGCCATTTTCTTCACCATAAATTTCTTTTTAACGATGAATCCTTGCAACGAATCCTTGATTCACGAATGTTGACACGAGCATGACGAGAAGATTGAGGTTGATTGCGATATAACGTAGATTTATATTGTGTCGAAGGTATTTAGATGATTTTGCTCATAATATTGGTCAATGGTGATACTAAAAATGAACTACGCGATCGTGTATGATGAGACAATAGGCTGTTGTATTTGCGGGCACATTTCTTCTTGTAGTCAAATTCTATGCGTATGTCCATAGTGACACTCTTGACTCTCATGGATTCGTTTTGTCGCGAGCAATCAATGATCAGAAAAGGCTCTTTCTCGATAAATGAGAGAACATTGAATAACGTTTCGAAGCAATCGATTTCATAATATGCTCTACGAAAACGCGCATACATATCAAATAGAACGGAACATATCTCTTTTTGCCAAAATCAGATTTAAATCGCACGGATAAAACGCTGAATTTAGATAAAATTTCACGTTACTCAAATTATAATCGAATACTCTAACATCTTGTGATATGATATTCTTTCAGCCGATCTGCAGAGCAAAAATAACGTATCGTGGTTTTTCTAACTGAGTCGCCGTGATAGTTCATGAATGCTTGGTCATATTCTGTAACAAAGGATACTCGTACAGATCCCACGAGCGAAAACTCATGCTCAGATAACGACTGCTTTCCAGGTTCGCAGCATAATTTATTGATCTCATTAATGCAACATGAGGTATCTGCCACTGTACTTTAAATAATTCAATCTCAGATTCCGCAGGATTTCCCACCAAGCAATTGTAATCGTTGCACGCTCGTATCAAAATCAATTCATGGCGAGCGTTGACGATCAGGTGTTTGTAATCTTCGCAAAAGCTCAACATGCTGTTGGCACGCAAAAATTAAAGTGTCCTTCCTTCGTGTCGGTCTAGAGTTCCATTCAGCGTTCAGCGCAATCAAAGCTTTATCGTACGTCATTGATACGTAATTCTTGAGCGCTAGTTATGTCCACGTTTCGATCAATCTCCACACCATTGAGTTCATATCAAATTTCAACAAACATGAATGCCACGTAATTATTTACAAGCGTCATTGGCATCTGATCGTTTTTCTTTTTCTCATCATCAATTTTCCTTCGACGTGGAGAAAACTTTCGCACGATAACGTGTACAAAAAAATCCTATTGCTATATGGATATCCTTATCTCGTCGCTGTATCCGAATGTTGTATTAGGAAATGGGTTGTATGTGTGAGTCTCAATCTTGACGATGCGATCGTCAAAGATCGACTCACCGGTAATACTCAAGATATATATTCATTTCAAAAGTTGCGCACCGCGAATTCCAAAGATTGTAAAAATTTAACATATTTTCGACGCGCTCAGCTTCATGCTAATACAGTTGGATGAGCTAGTATTATCGAGCGATGATGTTAGCTTTGTAAAGAAGTTATCTTTCTGTGTACGCTCCGCTTCATTCAATATGAGTATCTCATCGCATCATTTCAATGATCTGATGGTGATCTCTCTGCGAAGCAGAGCAATCATCTGTTCTGATTGACGATGCGTATCGTTAGATCCGTAATGCTCCGTGATCGGCAGGTAAATGATCTGTGCCGGCCTCTCCGATATCTTATATCCTGGCGGCACGCTCGGTAAAAATTCGTATACCTTGTGCGCGCTTTTGCTTACTACGCGCCCGCGGTCACATTACACGCGGATAACATTTACATTCATTATGTTCATCGACATGTCCGATTCGTGCCATCTTCGCGGCAGCGAAGCGTATATACTTCGACGAGAATCTTAGCAGCGATCCAATGCCGTTGGGCTTGCCAAAGTTTATTTATTTTGCATATTTAATCTTGCATCTCTTTGTGTTGTAGTTTGCGCGGAGCGTAATCGTGTTCTCCCCTCTCCATTATCATCATCATTATTGTCATTGTTGTTGTTATTATTGTCACCACGCACTACAAGAGGGTCGCGGTGCGGACGTTTCCGTAAAATCGCGCGCTTCAAAAATTCATTTATGCATTTTCTTCGTACGAATTGTAATTTCCGCGTCTTTGGCGAAATAAAATTTGTTGATCGATTCATTCACATTCGGTATCGTGTGATAAGTCTCAAAAATCGCCAGACCGAGCTCATAATCGCCGTCACTCAAATCTATGGAGGGAAAGTACTTCGCCGTGAGAACGGTGCTCTTCTTGCTTAGCGTAAACATTAGCGACATGATGGAAAAAGCGTTCGACTAATACTGAAATTTCACAGCAATGCACCTTGATGCAATCTTTTTAAATTCACGCGCGTCTACCATTTGTAGAAATCGCAGACATCTGTCCGCAGAAGCTCTGATCGTACGTCTGATAGGACGTGCAATTGTACTCTATCGTCGTAGCACCATTCCCGAAATATCGCACCAGTTTCTTGGGCGGTCGAAGATTACTGAAATTATCAAAGTACACGACGCGGTTGTTCCTCTTCGTGTACGCTACCCGGTGAGTACTAGGCTTCATCGCATCGTCCAGATTCACAATACCGCTTTCGTTTCGGCGCGCGCCGTTCGTCGATAACGCATTACGCATAAAAATGCCTCTAAGTAAAATATGACTCATACATCTCGCGAGCTCATTCAATTGAACGTTGGTAGTTGCACTCGTCGTATTTATCGAAAAACAGTTTTAGCGCAAGATCACGATCATAAAACTCCATATATTGTCAATAATCAGCAGTTCGATGCACTTTTCATTACCCGCGAGAATTTTAATGCACATAATAATAGTCTTTTATGGTACATTGATATTTCTATTCTACCAATGTCTCTTTTCATACTCATCATCCTCGTAACATTTATCTTGTAATATTTATCTTGAGTTACATTTTCTATCACGCGAGTAATGAGTCAGAAATGGACTCTCTGATAATTATTCCATGTTTTTTACTACTTATACCTAATTCTCGATCGCGTAGGAATTGCATTGGCAATATTCGTACACCTATGTCTTTTTTTTTGCGGATTATCGAAAACATACAGCATATCATCTACGTTACAGTCTTTCCAGGAACATCTCGTTCACAATATTGTTCACAAGTTTTTTTCAATATGTGCAGTGTGAGTACTTGTTGCACGGAAATGTAGTGTATATTGGCATTCTGCAATTCGTGCAAGACCGATCGTTTAGCGATCGATATAATCGATTCTGTGCTTCCTTCCAAAATACATTCTTACAACATCGATGTCAGCCAAATCAGCCGGATCATGCATGCTGCACTATATAATTAAAGCACCACCTATTGTATAGTGGCACTGGATTATGCAGTGTTTAATACGATCGTTCAGTGCACGGATTTCTGGAGACGGCACAAATTTTTCTGTGTGATTCGTATCAAGCTCGCTCAAATCACTAACATAACCAGTCAGATAACACTTCGTCAGAGTCTTGGTCCATTATTTCTTCAAAATCTACTTCCATTTCTTCCAACACTTTGAATACTTCGTCTCTAATATTTGCGAACTGTTTCGGATCCACGTTTCTAAAACTCGACTATGCTAGCTATGTTCTCAACATTCGCATGATAGTCATACTTTTTCCATTATTCTTATTGTCAATAACCGAAGCAAACGATTCGTTCGTCTTCCAGAACATCAACTATGGAACTGAGCGCTTATAAAGCGTTAAATATTTTATTAATGATTTCTTTGTCCCTTTGCCTATTGGGCCACACTTTCTTTAAAAGTAAATAAGGCAGCATCGCGAGTTCTAGTTTATATTTTTCATACTTCGTTGATATGTTTATATAAACAACATTATAATCAATACTTCTCTTAATGCGTCGCATCATATCATCGTATCTGATAATGTATAAATAGTGTATATAGCTTTTTTTCATTCAATCGTAAATTTTAGTTACGAGCGATAAGACATGGATTGAGTAAAAGAATATGTACGTCGAAAATCGTTCGAACGCAAGAGGTACCGTGTCATCTGATCCATCATCGTCGAGAGAAATGACTAGTGCATTTTATTTTCTGCTGAAAAAGCGAATAGTGGTCAAAAATTTTTTCGTTCTATTTTTCAGAAAGCGCTGCTAGCGATGTTCGAGCTACTGATCGCATTCGAACGCTGTCGATCGCGAAAAAAGAATGTAATAAAAAAAGAGAAAAAAATCAGTGTAATAAGTGTAACGTGAATAAAAAATTTTCATTCGCATTACTACATATGTATTTTCTTTTATTCTCCATCTTTTGCATCGGCGTGCTAATAAAAACCATATTGAAAAAACCATATTGAAAAAAACTGCATCATAAAAAAAGGGGACTTGTACTCTATTGATTCATTTCTTGTCTCTTTCTCCGTCCCTTCTTCAATATCACGTTACGCACTCCGACATTGTCGTGCTGTATCTTTCTCTAACATGCTCTAGCAAGTTCTTGTTACCTGAATTTTTTAGAGACGATGATATGGTGATGACGAACGGTGGACGGCAGTGATAGCGACGGCGGCGGCGGCGGTGGCGGCGGCAGCGGAGGATGATGAAAAAAATACTGAACGCATAACGGAATGTCGTGTTTATGTAATCACTCGATTGGGGTCCTATGTTTACGTTAACGTCGATAGCCGGAATCTTCCCGCGCTTTCCCCCTCCTTCGCCACATTTACGAGTAACCCCGCGCTTCCCCCTCCCCCCCTCCCCATCTAGCCCCATAAGTTAGAATGACCCTAATATCTCTACTGCGTGCATTATGTATTGTAAAAACATATATAATTAAGAATAGGAAAAATTTTTTAGATTTGTAAAACATGCAGTTTAAGTTAGATTTAAAAATAGATTTAAAATTAATTATAATCTTAATTCTAATTGTGTTTATAATTTTAATATTAATTAATGTTAATTAAATAATAAATATCATTTATTTCTTTTATGTAATATTTACTTATTTATATTTTAGCAGCCTAGTTTTTTTACATAAAGAATTTTGTTATTTTAATAAAATTTTCTCTTTTATGATGCTTCGTCTTTAATTTTTTGAGATTAAATATTATATCTCATTGCAAATATAAAAGACTCTTGAACAAAAAGATAAAGGTACGTGTCACTTTTTCTCATTAATTAAATATTATATGTTGCAATAAAATATATATTCTTTTCGCAATTTACAAAATACATGTTATATAATACAAGAAAATATATATTCTGCTTGCAATTGGCGCACTTTAAAGATTATATTTCATTTTTTTTTATTATTTACGTAACAGTTTTTGTAGTTTATGGATTTATGGATTATAGATTTTTATGGATTTATGGAAAGTACACGTAGCGTCTTTTTTCTACCTTTTTTTTAAAAAAGATAACTTGTTGAGAGATCACGCATTTCGTAATGTAAAGCATCTTACATGAGTAATAATATATCTCTTCCTATGTGTATTACTAAAACATTATTTATTAATATTCTTGAGACTTCCATAGGTGCTTTCTATATAAAGATGCGGATTTTCTCTGTGTCCAGATTCATTCTTGGAATGTCAGCGTTTCGTGAACCTTGCAGTCCACTTCATCAAGGTGAGCAGTCTGATGCTGAGCTGTTCCTCCGGGTCATTCCTTTTATATATTACGCTATTTGTTAGAGTGGTGAAGGGAAAGTAGAGAATTGTGAATGTTGGAGGGGGGGAGAGGTGGGGGAAATCGATCAGTCTTCAATAACCGGGAGAATAGTTTTCCATATTTTATTTATATAGCCATTATCTCTATTTAGATTGTTAGGGTGTTTTTGTATCTTTATGGCTTCTGTATACTTTCTTGGAAATGTAATGTTGGCTATTGTGATCGTTTTATCAAACAATATTTGATGTTCTGTTTCGATGTTGTGTTCTGATCAAGCTGCGTGATGTATTTTAACCTGACACATTGGTGTTCTTTTATCCATAGGTTGACCATTCTTCTAGTTTTTCCAATGTATACTTGCCTGCAGAAACAAGGTATTTTGTATGCTTCTGCGGAGCTGTGTGTCTTTGATCTTTAGGATTTCTTAAAATTTGTCCTTTTTTTTTGAGTGGTTTAAAGATAATTCATTGTGTTTGTTTAATATCCTGCCAATCCGTTGTTCCTTTACATATGAGAGAATGGATAGAATTCTTTCGTCTGATTGTATTGTATATCAGAGACCGTTGTCTTGTTTGCATGTTTATTGATTGTTTTGATTATGTCTTTTTTGTCGTGCATTTTTCTGTAAAGTTATTTTTTGTTGAAGACTGACCGATTTCCCTCACTCACAATTCTCTACTTTTCCTTCACCAACAAGTAGTGTAATATATAAAAGAAATGATCCGAAGGAACATCTCAGTATCAGATTGCTCTTCGCCCTGATGAAGTGGACTGCAATATTCACGAAACGTTGGCATTCCAAGAATGGACACGGAGAAAATTCGCGAAACGCATAATCTTTAATATTATTTATTATCAATTTTTTCTAAAAATAATATATAAATGTTTTTAGCACTTCTTTTAGGCACTTAGGCCACTGCTTTTTGTAACTTGTGTATTATCAGTTTTAATCTAAGATGAATTTTCCCTATACATACTTATAAAATAACTTCGATATGTCTTCGATATATGAACCATAATGAAATATAGCATTCATAACTTTATACTATCCAGTATTAGTATTTTATTTATTCGAAGAGCACATAAATTAATTTTTTGTGCTACCTTCCATTTTGAGATGAAAATACATAATGATTATCTGTTTTATCAATGTTATTTCGTTTTTAAATAACATATTATTTTCTTCACGATGTTCACATAATAATTTGTCATTTAATTTAAACCAATGTGAAAATGAAGTATTTAGTAAATCGTTAGGATTGAAACTTTTCTTGTAAATTTTTAGTTTTTTGTAAACTTTTGAAACTGTTTATTCAATGTTTAAATAAATAATATTCAATTTATGTAAATATCTAACTAATATCAGTTTCTATTAATGTAGATTAATTTAAACTAGTTCAACTTATCTTTTGTAATTAACAGGCCCAGTTTCACAACTCACGGTAAACTCTTAAGATTTAACTTATTCAATTCTGTTTCCAATTTTAAAATTGAGAAGAGATGAGGAATAAAGTTGAATTTTGATTCAAAATTAATTGTAAATTATGGAATTCGGTAGTAGTCTATAATTTTTTAAAAAAGATAAAAATTAGGTTGTCTTAATATGTATGAGTGTTCATCTCTCTCTCTCTCTCTCTCTCTCTCT
>NW_012130115.1:1329692-1342067 GCF_000143395.1 Atta cephalotes | reverse complement strand
TCTCTCTCTCTCTCTCTCTCTCTCTCTCTCTCTCTCTCTCTCTCTCTCTCTCTTTCTCTCGCTTAATATCATAATTTCAGATGGAATTATGTGAAGATTTTAGACAGTGAATCCTTTTATAACAAAAGATATAACAAAGATAACAAAAGATATCTGAAATGATTCACATTAAAAGAAACAAAGTTTAAACGAAATGATACTGAATTATTGCCAGAATCCTACTCACAAATCATATAATCTATTTTG
Organism: Atta cephalotes; assembly: GCF_000143395.1. Lineage (NCBI taxonomy): Eukaryota > Metazoa > Arthropoda > Insecta > Hymenoptera > Formicidae > Atta > Atta cephalotes. The sequence continues at coordinate 1,341,821 of NW_012130115.1, read as the reverse complement.
CCCTCATAATTACCTTTTTTTCCTCTCTGTACATCTCCCCTCCTATGTTCCTTCTACCTATTTCCTCTCTTTAATCTCACTTCCCACTATTTTCTAATATTAACTTTACTTTCCTCCTCTAAAAGTCAATTTAAATTTATTTTATCCAACAACGTCAAAAGACATTGATCTTTCTCTCATCGCATTGTATATTGCATTTTATTCATATTATTTAATTTTTTTGTACTGAACTCTTAACTACAATTATGAAAGGTATTTTTCTTATTTAATTTTAAAGAGTATTTAATTATTTTAATTGAATAGATAGATTCACATTGTACATTTTTAACTTTCACTTATATCAATATTGTATTGTCTCATCAGATTATATTTTTCTTATAATCTTACATTATTATATTTGTAGCTGTAATGCGTTATACCATATTTCGTTCTGGACACCAATATATAATTATATTGGTTCGACGACGTTCTTTTGCTATACAATTTTACTAACAAGACGACATTCTTTAATTATTGATACCAACAATTGATGTTTTGACATTGCGAAGTATATTTTTTTTTGCCATCGATCGTCCATAGTATAAATTTTTACTTTTCTGAAATTCTAATGTATATATTTTATGTATGTTACTGTTCTGTTTAACTGACAAAAGATCCTGATTTAACTGATGAAGATCCTTCTTAATTTATTGATATCAATAATTATACAATGCGAATATAGTTATACAATGCGAAGTATATTTTCAATTTTCGATCGACTTTATGTTATGTTTTTTTATCGTTTAGACATATTTTGTAAACCTAATGATCCGATCGTAATCGAAATATTGTTGTTGTTAGCCGGCATATTATTAAATTTCATAATTAATTTATTAAGACATTTTTTTATTTATCTACCAATTTTATAGGTCAAATTCTAGCTTATAGCTTTTTTCCTTTTAATTTGTTTCTATTGAGCCATTATATTATATAATTTTGACATAAATAAGATAAAATAACTCAGTGTATGAAATTATTTCTATCTTCTTTCTATCTCAGTATCGTATTACACACTCCGACAATATCATCACGTGCCGTGAGCATCATCGCGCGCGACATACCATCGCGTTCTTAATAAGCGTTCAATTCGCGCATTTTAAAATAATTCGGTTGAATAAAAATCTTTGCGTGCGAGAATATGTAATGGAAAATATGGCAACAATCAAAAGTAGAATAGAAACCTTATACATACTAGAAGAAAATGGAAACGTATCGGGGAAGAAGAAAGTAAACATAAGAAGAAAGTATACATAATAAGTATAATATATACGGTAAGTATACATGGTAAGTATAAAACGATAAATATAACGCGCGATAGAGAACCGTGGCGGCGGCGACGCATCGCAGCGGCGGCGACGCATCGCGACTGCACTCTGCAATTCGAACTTCACACCTATAATTTTCTTACGAGCTATAATCCGTAATTTCTCGCTACGTAATTTCCCCGCACATCCCGATCAATGACGTCATGCTCTCCTTTCATCGTAAACCCTTAACCTCCTTAACGTAATTTCTCATGACGTCATCTCCCGCACATCCCGCATTCAATGACATTATCTTCTCTCGCCCCTGGGAGTCATCCCCTCCCTTCCTAGCGCACTTCTCTGTGCTACGAGATCCCCCCACCCCTCTCGGAAGACCTAAGTTAGAATCGGTGCAATATCTACTATTGTCAATGATATTTTCGTTTAAAAAATATAATTTCAGTTATTTACAAGTAATTTACAAATTAGAATTAGTTTGTAATAAATTGTAACATTTTATAACCTGTATGGATAGTTAATTGCGAGTTGCATCTTAATTCTTGTCTTGTATAGTTTGTTGATTTTAGTGAAGTCGATTAAGTATTGATTAAGTTTGTTTTCAATGTGTTGAACATCAAGATATTCGAAGGGACCATCCAACCAAATCCTTCGATCTCTTTGCCATTGATAGCCTCGATAAATAAGGGCATAAAATGGTGAAATATGTTGTCTCAATTCCATGATACGCGGGTACAAGGTTAAAGGAAATTGAAACAATGCCTCTTCAGCATTTATCCACTTGGCTTTCTGCTCCATGCGTTCCAATTGTTTTACTATCTTGCGTATATCCTCTATGTACTCCTTTATGTGTTTTATATCATCCATGTCGTTCATTATTATCAATCTAAAAATTATTATGGCTTGATTAATTAATTTGTTCATTTTACCATACGTATGAAATATAACTATAATTAAAATATAACTATAATTAATTCTCAACTACTTAAATGGGTCATTTGGATCCGGGTGAAAATTTTAGTCTACTATTTTTGTACAGTTAACATTGCAGAGTTGAAGTAAGAGATTAAAAAGCTTGGAATCTTTTGCTGTCAATTGCTGTGATGCAATTGTTTCATCATTGTCTTGACTAATTGTAATGCAATAAAAACTTGGCTTGAGTGACTTACAATTAGACCCGTCAAATGTAAATTCGATTTTTGCCGAAAGAAAATTCGGTTTTAAGTAAGTATCTGTTTATTAGTGCTATATTTAAGCATGTTGTCTTCTTATAATTGGAACATTTATTGTCAAAAAAGCATTTTTATGAGATAGGGGTCTTGGTGAAATAATCGCTCTATTTTCTTGAAATTATAAAATCGTGAGTAAGTAATGTCGAACTCATTATATTTAATATATTTAATATATTATTTAATATATTTATTATATTTAATATATTATTTAATATAAAATATTTTTATTGCATTTTTTTTAAGAACAAAGTACTCGATATACCTCCAGTATCATTTTTCCGAGCATGTATAAAAATGCCTCCACTTTAATCGTGCAAATTGTACTTTTTGGAATGAATCATAACGCGTTTTTTTTCTTAAAGTTTCCATTTATCTCTTTTTAAAACACTATTTATTTTTATCTGCACTTTTTTTAAAGATACGATTTTTTTTAAGAAAAACTTGTTATTGCATTCTTTTCACAAATTGTACTTTAATATTTTTGGCATAACTTTTTTAATTATCAAAATCTTTTTATGTTTTGATATCTTGATTCTACATTGACTATACATTTTGGTATTTCATTAAAAAAATATTTTTCATTGAGATTGATAATTACAGAGTTTGTCAAAAAAGCTGTGGTGACTTGAACCCAGACATGTAAATTAAGACTTTAAAACGGAATATGTAGTTGAGGATTAAAAATAACTTGCGAATAACACACATTGCAATTATAAGAGAGAGTTCTAAAATTACACGCAACTCACGAAGCATAACGATTTTCATCAGACCATGTGTTTTATAGAATGACTATATGAGCGGCTTTTCTTGGACTTGTACTTTTTTTTTTGGAAGTCCGAGAACCGAGTTTTCAACATATCCGAGATGTATTCTTTTTGTTATTCATTTTAGAAATTAGCAGTGAAGGAAAATAACTATTAAGCCATAATCGCATATAATTTACATGAAAAACATATGAGCATAAAATAAAACTGCTAAACCAATGATCATAAAGTCGCCATATTGATTTGTATAAGATGCTCATTAATTATTGACGTAATATAGAATAGGATAGAGCACTGCAGATAATATAAGCATTCTTTATATTTCTATAACAGTTGGTACTAATAATGTCAACTATTCTAAAAAGATGCATCTATCTTCGCGGCATTCCAATATGTTGCGAAGTTTGAACTAAATTTACTTTGAATATTTATCATATTAAATAAGCAGGTACATTAATTTTTATTTCTAAAGTTTTTTTTCCTCTAACTTCATCCCCAATCTACATTACAATAAGATATTTTGTTCTGCGTGTTAATATTTAAAAGTAAACAATATTGAGTCATTCTGACTTCACAAAATTCCGAGACTATTATATTGATTTATTAGACACGAAAGTTTTTCGAAGAAGTATGCAGTTGTTTATTATGAGCATGTTTATTTCTTATCACACTGAAAAAAAGAGTCTGGCGAGGAATCAACTACGACAATCAGTGTACATTTTTTTAGAATTTTACGGCAATACATAAAATAGGCTAATAATATGCTAGTAATATGCTAGCAATACATCTGGTCGCAAACAGTCAGTGGTATTATCATTCAGATCAATAGTAAAATTATTTAAACTTAGATGGGCTCAACAGCATTATCATTATCGAATGATTTTACTACTTGAGGCGTTTAATAAGAAAATCCATCGGTTAGTATTAAAATATTATATTGGATAATCCAATAGGAATATTATTCGACTAATGATATATTAGTTACTATTGGATACGCATCAATAGAAATATCATTCGATAGTGGTATAACATTTTACCATTAGATTATTGAATAGGAATATTGTCAATAGGAATTCGCATTAAAAGTTTAATAAAACTCATTTATACGATCTAGTGGTATTTTACCAATGGCAATATTTTACTGCTGAAGATTTTATCACTGACCAGTGATAAAATCTTCAATAGTAAAATACTATTATCCCAAATAACCAAGCATGCGATATCCCACAATACTCGCACAAAATATCATATTGTACTGCCACGAAGTAGTGGTGTATGACATAATTACCAGGTATGTAAATATGAAACCGGAATTTACCAATAGATGGCCATAGCTGTCAATGTAATTGCCGTCAGATGGCGCCATTGACGCTATTTCCTTGTTCTGACATCTGACAAAGATTTTTAATTCATAACAATACAAGTTTCATACAACAGTATAGTTTATAATAGCAGTTGAACATGTTGAATTTTGTGCCTGGAAACTACGATTTGCAGACAGCATTGATTTTCTGTTATCATTTGAAGAAAATTGCTTCAGAATCACATCGAATGCTTGTCGAAGCTTCTGGTGAGCATGCTCTTGATAAATCACAGTCCTTTGAGAGGTTTAAAAAATTCAAAAGTGGCGATTTTGACGTGAGAAACGAAGAACGTGGAAAACCATCGAAAAAGTTTGAAGACAGCGAATTGCAAGCATTGTTGGATGAGGATGACGCTCAAACTCAACAACAACTCGCGGATCAATTGAATGTAACACGAAAAGCCGTCTCCATACGTTTAAAATCCATGGGAAAATGGGTTCCACATGAACTGAATGAAAGACAGCAGGAAAACCGAAAAACCACTTGCGAAATGCTGCTCGCAGGTACAAAAGAAAGTCATTTCTCCATCGAATTGTGACTGGCGATGAAAAGTGAATATATTTTGAGAATCTTAAGCGCAAAAGATCATGAGTAACTCCAGGCGAATCATCGACATCGACTGCAAGGCCAAATCGCTATGGACGGAAGACAATGCTCTGTGTTTGGTGGGATCAGAAAGATGTGATCTATTATTATATGAGCTGCTAAAACCTGGCGAAACCATTAATACTGAACGCTACGATAACAAATCAATTTGAATCAAGTTTTGTGTGAAAAACGACAGGAATATCAAAAAAGGCAACAAAGCGATTTTGCTTCATGATAATGCACCATCACACACAGCAAAACTGTCAAGGAAACGATTGAGGCATTTGGTTGGGAAATACTTTCGCATGCGGCTTATTCACCAGTCTTGGCTCCGATTACCACTTATTTGCATCGATGGGACACGCACTTACTCAGCAGCGTTTCACTTCTTATGAAGATGTACGAAAATGGCTAAATGACTGGTTTGGCTCAAAAGAGCAACAATTTTTTTGCGTGGCACCTACAAATTGTCAAAGAGGTGGAAAAAATGTATAGCTACCGATGGGCAATACTTCGAATAAAATATTTTTTATCATTTTCATGCAATAAACGTGTTTTTCTATAAAACAATTCCGGTTTCATATTTACATGCCTGGTATACTGGTAGCAGTACAAAAAGTGTATATGACATTACAGTACAGCGTATCAATATTGTACCTGTACTGCATACTGCTTAGGTACATCATGATACATAACTCGTACCGTGTCAATACGGCGTACTATTATCGACAGGAGAAAGATTGAGATCTCTAGTTGACAATATGTATAATATTTAACTCGTACTACGAAAGCATATGATTTCTTAACCTGAAAATAGTCGTTATAACGTTAAAATAAATATTAAATAGTAGACAGTAACTGACTGGATGTTCAGTTGAATTGCACAAATTTCTATCAGAACCATATATTGAACAGATGTATCATAGTTATACATCCATTATTATATAGGTGTTTGTGAATCATCGTACAGCGGTTTCCATACGGTTTCAGAAATAAAAGATAGTGGATAATGGTATGCAATCAGATGGGTGATTGCTTCGAAGCACTATGAAATTAGTTCCCGAATTCAGAGAAAAACATTTTTTTTAATGTGACAATTTTATAATGTGTATTCTGGAATAAAATATTAATCAATAATAATATTCATTTTAGCAATAAAATTATAAAATTAATGTACCATTGAAAGCGTTGCTAGCCTACTAAATGATAAAATCCTCAGTGATAAAATATTATTATTGGCAAAAACTCATTTAGCTTGCTATGAAATATTATTAAAAACGCCATTAATTTTAAATGATAATTTTAAGAGTAAAATTATCTATTTTTAGCGACGAGACAGCAATACAGTGACAATACTTAGCAATATTGTGCGCAATAAATAGCAATACATAAGAAAATAATATTAACAATGCAATAAAATGTGTTGTATTATCATAATTAGCAATCACTGTATATTTTTTTAGTAGTGATAGATCCCTCCGAGTCGGGAAATAAATATATGATGAAATACTGCCAATCGGATGTTTCTATATAACTAAATATTAACAAATTGTTATCATTTGGTAATATTTAATATCAATATTATTTTAATATCAATATCATTAAATTTGTAAAAATAGCATTATTTTTAGTTATATAAATCAAACACTATTTTGTTACATTAACTAAACATTTGATTGGCATTTGTTTAATAAAATATTTTACATATATGTATACAGAGTGTTTCCTCTAACTTGATCATTTAAAATATCTCCATTGTTTTTTATGATATGGGAAAATACTACAAAGAAAAGTTATTCGATCGGAAGGGACACATATGAGCAAAAAATTTTTCTCAAGGTCATACTTTTTGAGATTTCAAGGTCATCGCGATTTTTTTAAATGGAATAACATATTTTCATTAATGTAGTAATGTAGTTCATAAAAAAACAAATTCAATCATGTATGATGTGTTGTCCTTCAGATGACCTCAGACGTAAAAAAATCACATTTATATGAGAAAAAAAAGAGTCAACATAATAAAATAATTTTTTTATATCCGAGATCATCTGAAGGACAACATATTATGTACGGTTGAATTTATTTTTTAGGTAGGGCAAAATAGACAACAAGCAGCGTTTATTGACAAAGACTAAATCAAAGGTAGAAAAAAAGTGATATTTGACAGAGGAGAAAAATGTAACGGAAAGAGTAAAGGTAGAACTAAATGAAGAGATTTGGAAAAATTGTATAGAAGTGAGAAAAAATGAGAGACGTAGTGGAAAGGAAGGTAGTTAAAATAAGAAGGAATATACAAGAAGAGAGTGCATAGAGAAATTAGAAAATTTGAGGAGAAATTGGAGGAGGTTATGAAGGAATTGGAAACAATAAAGAAAGATTTGTTAGAAAATAATAGGAAAATGGTTGAGAGTTTGGAGGACAGAAGAAGCTTAGCTACTTGCAAGGCAAGTAGCGATGGAAATGATTATGATAGCGAGGGAAGGAGTGTAAGTTTTAGAAGGAAAGGAGATAGCTCAAGGGCAAGATCGACGATAAGTGGGGTTTAAGCTGCAGGGAGGTAAATGTTTTAAAGAAATAGGTTTCAAATAATGAAAAAGAGGAGAGGAAAAAAAATATAATTATAAAAGGAACAGATATACCCGGGGTGGGGGGGGGGATAGAAATAAATGGGAAAAAAAGGGGAAAATAGATCAAAAAGTTTATAAAAGAAAGATTGAGGATGTAACATAGCCTTCTCGAGGATAAATAGAGTAAGATAATAAAGTTATAGTGATAATGATTAGAATAGGAAGTAAGGAAAAAAAGAATGAAATAATGAGAAATAAGCATAAGTTAAAAGGAGATAGGATTTTTATTGAAAATGATTTGAGCTGGGAGAAAAGGAAAATTCAGGAGAGGATTAACAAATGGGTTAAGGAGCAGAAAGGGGGAAGAAAAGATATGAAGGTTGGACTAAGTAAAGTAAAGGAATATGGAAGGCATGGAATGTAATTGAGAGGGAGGATGAAGAAAAGAGGAAGAATAAGATAAGTAAAGAAGGCGGAGGAAACAGAGGCAAGTGAAAGTGAGAAGGAGAAGCAAGGGGAATAAGGACAAAAAATCAAAATCAAAAGCAAAATTTTACATGAGCCAAAAGGAAGAAATAGTAATTTAAGAAGAGGTAAGATAGAAAAAGAAAGAGATAGAAGTTAGGGATAGAAGAAAAAAACAAGACAATGGGATTAAACAAACAGGTAAAAAAAAGTAAACAGGAAATACAAAAAAAAATATTATTTTGGAATACAGCAGGTATAGGAGGAAAGGATCTGGAGTTTTGGAGTTATATCAAAGAGTATGATTTCGTGAGTTTATGCAAGGCATGGTTAAACAAAAAGAGGTTGGGATGTAGTGAAGGATAGGCTACCTAAGACATGTATGGGAGTGCAGTTATGCTAGGAAGGAAAGAAAGAGGAACAGAGCAAGTGATGGTTTTAATTGGAAAGCAAAAAGAATGACGAAATAAGGAAGACAGATTAATTAGCAAAGAGGGAAGGAGTAATCATATCAGAGTTAACGATGGTTAGAGAAAAGATAGATATAGTCTCAGTATACGGGGAACAAGGAGATAAAATTTGGAGATGGAAAAAATTAAGGAGGAATGTACGGAAGGAAAAAATGTAATTATAGGAGGTGATTTTAATATTAGAATTGGGGAATTAGGAGGAGAAGATTTAGAGAATGATAGGATAGATGTAGCAAGGATAAGATAATAGGAAATGGAGGTAAAGGTTTTATAGAAATGGTAACGGAGTATGGATGACACATTCTGAACGGAAGATCAAGAGGCGACTGGGAGGGGGAATATACGTATGTAAGAGCAAGAGGCAGCTCGGTAATAGATTATACGATGGTTAACGATAATATTTGCGATAGAATTATAGAATTTAGGATCGACGCGAGAATGGACTCAGACTATATGCCACTGAGCTTGAGATTAGAGAAAGGAACTGTTATGGGGTTAGAAGAAAATGACGCAGAAGAGGACCGGCACGAAGAATATAGAGTCAGCAAGAAAGAAGAAATTATTGTATGAAATAAAGAGACTACAGAAAGCTACAATAAAAACATGGAGGTAACACGGAGGAAGATATGGATAAAAGCAAGAGAAACAATGAGGAAGAGATAGAAGATATGTGGGAGAAATTAAAATAGATTGTGTTCAACATCGTGAAAAAGAAAGTCAAAAAGAAGAAAAAGATGAGGATATTATAAGGAATGATAGGATATTAGCTGTTTCAGGAAGAAGAAAGAGGTAAAGAGAATATGTAAGAAATAGAAAAATGGAAAAGAGACGGGAAAGAAATATTTGGAGAACAGAAAAGAGAATTATTGGAGAAGAAACAAAAAGAAAAAAAGGAAAGAAGAGGAGAAGGAATTGAAAAAGTTGAAGAGCAGATGGAAGTACATTATAGGAAGAGAGATAAGAAAATTTGGAAAGAGAATAATATTAAGGATGAAAAATGGAGGAAATATTTTAAGGAGCTATTGGACGGCACTGAAGTGAATGAAAATAAAGTACAGCAGAACATCGGTTAGTTCTTTAAGCTAGAGGAAGAAGAAGTAGGTATACATAAAGAAGAAAGTGAAGAAGAAGGACTGAAAGCTGAAGAGATTAGTAGAGCGTTAAGCAAAATGAAGATGAAAAAAAAAGACAGCAGAAAAAGATGATGTGCTTATGGAAGTCTGGATATATGTAGATGATGATTTACGGAAGAGGCTAGTAGAATTACTACAAAAAGTGGAATACAGGCAAGACTGGGAGGAAAGTATAATTGTCCCTTTACATAAAAGAGGAAACGAGGAGAACAGAGATATCTTATAGTGTATGGCGTATAAAATATATGCAGAAGTAATAAGGTATAAATTAGAAAAGGAGGTGGAAACCGAAGATATGATTCCGATTTTGATAGCTTATAATAGGGAGGCGTTACAGGATATGAGTACGTTAAAAAAATTTTTGGAGGGAAGGAAACTGGAGCTGTATACAGAAAAGACGAAAATAATAGTGTCTGGAGGGAGGAGGAGAAAAAAGAAAGAGAAATGGAAATGGGGGAGAACTAGAGGAGATGCAGGAATTCAAATACTTAGGTTTTAATTTAAATAAGAAAGGAGATTATAAAAGACATATTATAGAAATAAATAGAAAAGAAAAAATGGTAGCAAGGAAAGTATGGGATTTAGGGGAAAAGCTATGCAGAAATGACTTTAGTAAAAGATGAATGCTATATTTGGTACAAAATGTTATGGCATATGGAGTGGAATTATGGAAGAAAAGGCGAACTAGAAAAGAACTAGAAAAAATCTAATGTTAGATTATGTCAAGTGGATTTTTAAACTAGATTTCTGCACTCCAAAGTATGTAATTATGAGAGTAATGAATAAGCTCAAAGTAGGATGGAGTTTGAGGGCAAGAAAATACGAGGAAAAGATTAAATCTGGAAACACAGGTAATTTGGTCAGGGAGAAAAAACAAAGTCGTGATTGGAACGATAAATATGATATGGAGAGAGAATTATAATAAGATGGGGAATTGAATCAAGGGAAGAAATGCAACATGGGAATGTCTTTTCTGTGGTGCGAGGAGGAACTTCGAGCATTATGTTAAAGAATGCGAAGAAACAAGAGGTAATTTTAAAGAATTAGGGAAGAACGAAATTGTAAGGAATTTATGGGAAGAAGATTCGAGTAAACTTAAAGCAAAAACGCTAATAAAATTATGGAAGGATAGAGAAAAGGAAATAATAAAAAGAAAAGAAAAAAAAGAAAAAGAAAGGAAAAGATATAAATAGAGACTATTGTAAAGATAAAGATAATGTAAAGACAAGGAATGAGTATTTTGTAAGTCAACAACGCTGTGAGTATAAAATAAGATTGTAGCGTAGTATATTATAATTAGTGATAGGTAATTTATTATCTATTTATAAATTAAGAAAACGAATTGAAATGAGACCAATAGAAAATAAAAAGGATAGGATGTAGATGGAACGTGCAATTAAAGAATATAAGGGAAGATAGGGCAGTAAATAAGAGTAAAGAAATGCTAGATAGAGATAAAAGGAAATAAGATATGGGCACTAATAATAAACTGTGATAGGGCTGTGATGTAGAGATTATGTATAAGTAAAAGAGAATGTATAAGTAAAAGAGAATGTATGTAATAGTTTAGGTTTGTAGTTATAAGATAAAGGCGAGAAAGGAGTGTAAGTGTGAATGCGTTAAGTATTTCTGTAAATCAAGTCTCCTTCTTGTATATGATGAAGTGTAAATAAATTTATTTTTCTATTCTATAACCCATTTTTATAAAGAGTCCCAGACGTTCATTCACTGAAAAATATGCATGTAATTTTATATGGAAGTTACAGTATATGATCGAAAAATTACCTAACTTTGACTAAAAATTTTCTGGAGAAGACAATTTTTTGTCATATATAGGTAATATATATATAGGTCATATATAGGTAATTCCGCTCATATAAATGTAATTTCCGTGGAAAATTACATACATTTTTTCGATTCATTTTCCGATGCGATGCGCGGAGTGCATACCTCTGACATGCGAGTAAGTCGCCAAAGTCAGATAACAATTATAAATACTGATTTCAATACGTATATATTAGGTAAAAAGAAATCCATTATTTTTGCATAAAATTGAATGGAAAAATAATGAATTTCTTTTTACTATACTTAATAGAATGAAGAAATAATTTGAAATATTTCAATTGATACTTTTATTTATAATAATAAAAGCAGACTTATATATTTTTTTAAGAGACACTTCTTTATTATAGCAAATATATTATATATATATATATATATATATATATATATATATATATTATTA
>NW_012130115.1:1319610-1328288 GCF_000143395.1 Atta cephalotes | reverse complement strand
CACAATAAAAAAAGTGTCGTTGTGTGCCCTGGGTAGCTTTGTACGCTCACTAATGCCACTTATGACCAAAAGCGGATTTAAGCTTATACACCTGGTATATATATATATATATATATATTGTACTGTGATATTTTTAAATTCATACCTAAAATATGAATTAGAGTTGTAATGAATATTGGACAATTACTCTGTAAATTAAGAAACTAATTAATATTAATATTGATTAACTTCATTCATAATATTTTTATAATCGAAACTATTCGGTGTTTATTAGGCCAACTATTAAGCCACTATTAGGCCAAATAATAGACTTCAATATTGGGTATTCGATCGAATAATATAAAAATTTGTCGAACAGGTAAAACACTGAATAATTACTTAATATTTGCAACTCTAGTATGAATCAAACTTTTTCATGATAATTTTATTTATTTATCATGGTACTATCTTATGATCTCATTAGTTTAAAATTACAGTTAAGCATTTCCAAAGTGTTATATATGTTTAATATAGAATAAGATGATACATTTTCAAACATAATATAATTTTAGATTAAGATTTAAATCAAATTTTCAAGTTTGATTCTTGCCCATTTACTCAGTGAAAAATGATAATAATATAAATGAATGCAAAATCTAATCGATGTATTACATTATTATCTTTCACTGGATAGTATTCTTCAGTATCCCAACAAATGGATTAAAATGGATTGAAATTTTTTTCTATCCGAATGCGTATTTTAAATAGCGAATACTTTTTTTGGATTTAATTGGATTCAATTGGATTCAATTAAATGCAATTGAAAAATTGCATTTCTTATTCAAAATTTTTAATTGAACAATATTCACAATGCACAGAAAAAACTAATATTATTTTTAGATTGAAAGGCATACAGATATGCTTCATGCAATTCCTATAAATGAGTAAAAATGCATTTAGGATTGAAAAGCATTCATTTTAACATTCGTGAATCAATATTTCTGAAAATCTGAATCCATTCAATTCATTTCAATCCATTCTTTGCTGAGATCTTCCACACAATGAGACAGTTACTAAACATGAATCTTAAAAATTGAAAAGGAATTTTTAACATGAACCTTAAAAGAGAAAAGGAATTTTTCGGTTTTGAAATAAAGATAAAATAGGGATGAAATATTAAGATTAAGACGAAATATTAACCTGGAGATAGGATAAAAAAAAGGTATAAATTATATATTTATAATAAGGAAAGAGAGGGAATTTTATCGAGACGTAATATTAATAAAAACACACTTGTATATAATGTATAATATATTTAATATGTATATTATATTGTGTATAATATATTTAATATGTATATTATATTGTGTATAATATATTTAATATGTATATTATGTATAATACGTATAATATGTACATATATTATGTAGTATGTATGGTATGTATGTACATATTATATGTACATATGTATGTACGTGTGTACGTGTGCATCTATAATGTGTATAATGAGTCTAACACATATAATGCGTTAATATTTAATATATATTTACATATAGAAAAAAAATAATTATACAATTTGTAATAAATTTTATTTTTATAACACACTATTCTTATGTATCCAAGAGTTGTACGAATTATCATATCCGAGCCATTTCACGTAAATCTTATCTCCTTTTTTATGCAACACCTTTTCAATTAGATATATGTCGGGATTAGCGATGCAACTCATACTCATAGAATCCTCAGCGATTGGTTTTCCGCGGTCTTCCGTACGTCACAACATTAGTTTTCTGTTCTTTAAACACCTCCGTGATCCAATTTGGCGTGTAACCTTTCTCAAAGATCGTCCTGAATTTGCTCACACATACCGAGTTACCCACTTTGAATCGCGAGAGCCTTTGCTGACGGCCTTTACGCTACTGTACATCGTGTTTAAGAGTTTGTCAGCAATCATGGAAGTCCCATCTATACTTATATACTTATATATATAGGTCGATGCTTTCGCGCGTTGGACTCAACACGAAACGTAGAAGCAAATCGATCCATTTATAATTTCCATTCTGCGTAAATTGTTTTCACATATCGTTTTTATGTACGATTGAACCGTTCATTCAGTGATAGATGCCTTCATTATGGAATAATGATGATATGTTGAATAATTTTATGATATCTTTTTCAAGAATTTTTGCATGTTTGCGTTGTAAAATTCTTTTTTCATATCGATTTGCAAATTTTTCGAACATTTTCCATCATCTGAAATTATCTTTACGATCGCTGTAGCGATCTTATTTCCACTCTTGGTTTTCAGTCCACGCAGTACACCGATACTCAACACATCGATAACGGTGAGAATATAGTGATAATCTTTGTTGAATCGTAAGGGCGTAACTCGACCATATTAGCCTGCCATAAGTCATCGTATCCGTAAATGATGACACGTCTGCGAAAATTTTTTTCTCGCCGGAGCAATTCTTCCACCAGTCGCTACTTTTCGATGCTCTTCTTCTCAGAGATGTTACGTTATGTTATGATTATTGCTGTATAATACGTAAAATATCACAAAATTCTTACGAAAACGGTGTTCATCAGCATTTCGATGTCAACTAAAATGATTGTGTATTCCGTTTCAACTTATAATAAAGCCAGCTTCACGAAGCTTCTCAATAATAGACAAAATTTTGTTATCATGGGCATTGTTGCCTGACGCGAGGCCTTAAGCAATCAGAGACGATGGATCGTCCCATGAACATAATCGATTTTATTGTCATTTAAGGTCATGATACGTGATATTATATCTTTTTTAACTCTTTTACCTAACTTGTTATTTAGATTTTTGGCATACCCGTTCCAAATTGTATTTTACCTGACATCAAAGATGCTATTATATTTTTATATTTGTATTCTTTGCTGCCCACTATTGGATTATTCACTTTATGACTGCGCCTGTGAGCATTCCATGCCAAAAGTACTTTTGTACGCTAAAAATATTTTTGTACGCTAGTTTATCATTCTCTATGTGAGTAGTGTCATCGGGGATTCTTTTGAAAATTAATTTGTACAAACATGTGTACCTTTGTACTTTACTCCATCTACGATCACAAAGTCATTCGCGTCTACAACGAAATATTTGTCGCCGAACATCGTGCCGGTCTCGCTGAGATATAAACGTGATCGATTTCCTTTCCTCTGTCACCACCGAGAAACATATTTATATATTTTTGTCCAAGTGCTTCCAATTAATTATGCAACTTCTCATAAATTAATCGCGTTTGCAAAGATTGTTCAACTAATGTTTCAAACGGTTCATTAGGCGTTTCATAATCTCAGTCTTCGACTAAGGCAACGTGCGAACATTCGTACGATAATTCGTGTGGTTCAGGTGATGCATAATTGGAAGTCGACAAAATGTTCGATTCTTTTGTACGTTGCTTTTTAGACGACGGTGTTAATTGAAACCATGAATTATCCATTCAGAAATCATCATCATCATTATCATCTTCATCATCATGAACATCTTCATTATCTCCAGGTTTTCTTTTGTTATTTTTAACCTTTACAACGTTGACTTCTTTCTTATTATTTAATTGATTGAGATTCATCATTAGCGATATTTTCGATAGTCTGTTTTAAAGGTTCGACGATAGGCTTAAAGAGTTTCTCCAATGCTAGATCTTCTATTTTTTGCCGGTTTTTAAGGAGCGATATTGTTTTACAAATTAAATTATTTGTTTTCGCAATTCGTTTCGCTATCCTCTCGCAATCCTTGAGTTCTTTGCTGTTATCCATGTTACACTCGAAAGGAAATGTGATGTTGACGTATTAGCAACGACTAACCACGTTAAGATATCCCATAATCATTAAATCCTTTTCGGTATCGTCCATTCATAAGCGCACTGTCTTTGTCTATCACTACGAATCTATACTTTTGTTGCCAACGACACAGTTCGCAGAAATTCTCATAAGACATGTCGATGTTTATATGTATATATGTTTCAGATTAGTATCGTCCTGTTTGAACAGAATCAACAAATATGCATTCGCGTATAAAATGCTTCGATATCTTTATATATTCGTCTGACATAAATAGAAACAGTCGACATCCGCGTGTCGATTCATCACAAAGTTTTCTCTGATCGCATCTTGCTTGTTGCTTGCCATGTCATCAAAAATAAAAATGGAATTTGAAAACGCCTTGTTCGGTGGTATTATATCGTTATTATTGGAGAATGTAAAATAATTTCTTCAATCGGTTAATAAATTCTCCAAGTATCGGTATTTTGGCTGTTGCAACGATTTCGAATACACGTACATGTTCTCGAAACGTATGTGGACTTTCCAACAAATTTATCAACACGTTTGTTTTGCCGCAATTCGATGAATTGCAGATTCTGTATAGAAATCGATAGCATGTTTCCATGCTTGCGTATTTCTTTTTCAGTCTGTACATTGTGGATTAATCATTTTGATCGTCTGATTGTCGCACGAAATTCATATCTTCTCTCTTCATGACACTGATAATATTGAAAAAACGATATCGAGAACGGATGTATTTATAGCAGCGCGCAAAGCGAAATTCAAAATGCTTCTTATCGTGTCGAACAACTGTGATATACATAGTTTAACTGCCAAAGAGTTTGAATATATGCCGAAAATTATTTTGCTACGAGTTTAAGAATTACATAGATCAATTGTGAGACAGAGTACTCGAGGCACATAAAGGCTGTTTCAGAGATTCAGCAACATTGCCGGTTGCTTGAAATATTATAATTTGCCCTCGATTGTATATTGATGGTCCAGAGATTTATAAGAATTGTAGCAATAACAAAAGGCTGAGGTTTCTTAAACGCGATCAACGCACTTTCGATCGAGTTGCATATCCCCGGATATCAATTTTGTGGTCCAGATACGCATTTAGAAAAGCGATTGGCTAGAGCGATCGAGGCTTTAATTTGTTGGACACGACATTGCTTATTCGCGGAACAAAGATCTCACGAAACGACACGTAGCTGACAAAATATCCGTTGAGGAGGCGCGGAAACGAATTACCGCGAAAAATTCAACACTTAGAGAGAGAGCTGCTGTCACAACTGTTTGTGGGTGGCTATGAAAGCCAAAACGAAAAAATTGGTATAGGCTTGAAAATGAAGAAGAAAAAGTCGACGAAAAAACAAATATTATCAATGACAAAATGGGAATATCTTATTTATTCTACCGCTGTTGGGAGTCTTCGGCTCGTTGGTTAGCGGTGCGGCAAGAGTCGCAAAGCAAGCTATAAAGCAATAAAGTCGCGTAACGTCAGGTAGAAGAACTGAAACGTCATAACCGCGTCATGAAAAATCATGAAGTTTATCTCGCTCCATACAAGCATGGACGAAGAGTCACAACGGAAAAAATTAAAAAGATTAAAAAAAAAACGTTAAACAGTTTCCAAAAATGTCGAAGGGTGTAACTACCAACATACAACTGCAACAATTGGCAAAACGTATTCCGTATTTTAGAGATATTTTTATGCGTATTACTTTACCAAGTGTATCAAAACGAGAGCAATCGTAAATTTGGATAATACTGATGGACTAGACCCATACTCATTGGGTGGCGCGAAGCGGAGAGATTGTGCTTTATTTTGATAGTTTTGACAATCTTCAACTACCGAAGGAATTGACGCGATATTTGAACATAACGCAAATCGAGTACAATCGCATGCTTTATCAACGTTACGATCAAAGTAACTGTTCTACAGTTTTTACAGACGGTTGACGATCAATTTAAGAATTGACATTGCATTCTTTCAGTATTCATTCAAATATGTCATTGACATTTACGCTCACCGGTAAGAGCATCTTCGTGGCCTGCTACTTTCCGGCCGTAGATTTGAGCGATGGCGATTACAAGCTCGGTCTGATGGATTTTGAAACCTATCATATGATATCTAATGTAAATTCATAAAATAATAAATTTTACTTTGACGAAGATGACAAAGAAAGAATTGTCATTCCCGAAGGATCGTATGAAATACGTGATATAAACAAGTGTCTAAGACAATTCTACAATTTCATTCTAATGATGTTGCGAGAGAGAAAACGCAAAGAGAATGAAGTATTCATTGACTAATAATAACAATACAATAAAGAGTAAAATCAAATGTGCTTCGAATAAATTTCATTAAATCTTACAATATTGAATCACTGTTAAGATTCATCGAATCGCGTATTGGAATATGGCACGATAATGACATGAATCGAGCTTATCGATAAATATCATCAACGTAAATATTATTCGTACTGAATGCAACGTGACCACGGGCACATACAGCAATGATAAGTCCGTGCACATGATGTATGAATTTTGACCGAGCATGTCATCAGGATATAAGATATCGGAAAGATTGACACAAATCATTTATCTTCCGATCGTACGGAGCGTTATAGATCTGACGATTTGTGGATCAAGACAGATAATTGCTCGATTTTTGCAGAGAGGAGATCACTTAGATTGCATATACGGAGGTAACAGCAATAAAGAGATGCAACAACGGGATAACGGGAAATGTTTGTTTTGAATGAGCAGGCGAAACAGATACGGGACATAATTTTTGCCAGAGGGACAGCGATCAAAAACATTCGATCGTCCAAAAAGAATTCTCTGCGTCGAACGTTAAATTTTTACAATTATTGGGCTTTGTTGTACGAAATATCTGAGATGGCTGAATATTGGATATCTTGAATATTGGAGGCGAACCAATCTTTGACGATCGCATTATCAAGTTCGAATTTCACACGTACAATCCACACGTCAATATAACATTTGGACATAGCGATGACATTAGGTACTCATACAACAGAATTTATACACGTTACCGTGTGAAAGCATTCTCTACGTCGAAGATAGATTGACTTCAAAGGAAAAAAAATGTCCAAAAGCAGCCAAATCTTGGCTGTAATTGTATGGTGTTCATGTTCGATGAAATTCGATATGAACTTAACAATATGGAGATTGATCTGCAGAAACATTGAAATGACTAGTCTTATGAAGGGTTATCAATCTTCCTAATGAAATCGCATATAATTTGCATAATGCTGGATTTATTGACTCTAATGATACCGCGAAAAGTCTAATGACAGACAATGGATACTTTAATTTTTATGTATCGCTCAACATATTATTGAACTTTTTCAAAGATTACAAACGTGTGGTAATTAACGTTCGTCACGAATTGATTTTGATACGAGCACATAATAGTAACAATTGCATAGTGGGAGTTCCAGTGACAGAGCCGATGCTTGAATTATTTAAAGTACAGTGACGAATGCCTCACGTAGCGTTGAACGAAGTTAATAAACTATCCATGCTGCGCGCTTTAGAGAGCGGACGATATCTGAGTATGAGTTTCCTTAGAATTATATGAGTATTCCCTATTGCCGAGTACAATGAAGCATTCCTAAGCCATCAAGACTGGCTTAGCTGAAAAAAATCACGATACATTATTTTTGATTTATAGATTGACAAAAAAAATATCATAGCAGCACGTACTTCGACTTACTTCGACATTTGTAAATTAACCAAAGTGAAATTTTATCTAAACTCTAAATTTTATCCATATAATGATCTGAATCTAGACTTTGATGCAGAGCCGCTATTTCATGATATATATTTATGTTTCCGTATCTTACTATCAAATCCCTCGTGAAAGAAATGAAACTATCATTCTAATTAAACTCCTTTTTGAAAGGTTTACTCTAGTAACCATTGTTCGTGGCAAAATGAATCCGTGAACGGTGCCACTCTTGACGGATGAACGATTAGAATTTGAATTCAAAGAGAATGCACCCACGAATACAACCGTCTATTGCCTTATCATACACGACCGCGTGATCGAATATAGCTCAATGTTAAATGTAGTACGCAAGATTACGTAAATTATTACTTAAAAAATATCCTCCCCCTGTTTTTAATATTTGAGATAAAATCCAAGATCCTTTGTGGTTACGCATAGTCTCTAACAAAAAGTCGTTCACCATAACTATACCAACGTTTGTAGATCTGCAAGGATTTATCATTGGAAAGAAATTTATCGAAGGAAGTGGCAGTGTTGAGCATTATATTTTTACATGTTCCATGCCATGGAACTTCTTGACAAAATTAGAAAAGTATTGCGCTTCTTGAGTGCTTATCATTATGGATTGCAATGAGAAGACGGGGATGATCTCGTATAGCATGGCGAAACGCCTGATTACAATGGCTATAATTAGTGCAGAAGAGTGGCTCTTGTAATAAGGCTCTTGTAATAAGGCTCTTGTATACGTTAAAGGACGTAAAAAACGCAAATGGCTGGTTAGCGACAATTCGATATTTGAGATTCTGAATGCTGAACACGAAATATAGATTCTTTACAAAATCTTGATATAATATTATTAATATCGTACGATGATGGAAAACATGTTAAAAATTGTTACAGAATGTATTTGAAATATACAATTGATGATCGCAACGCCAGAAAAAATAAATCAAGTTTAAAAATATGAGATTTTTTTTAATGCATTTTAATTTTTTTCCTGTCCGTATAATTAAGAATCTGTCAATAATGATAGTTGTTCAGTAGTATGTATATCACACACACACACACACACACACACACACACACACACACACACACACACACACACACACACACACACACACACACACACACACACACACAC
>NW_012130115.1:1314645-1317767 GCF_000143395.1 Atta cephalotes | reverse complement strand
ACACACACACGCACGCACGCACGCACACACGCACACACACACGCACACACGCACACACGCGCACACACACGCACACACACACACACACACACACACACACACACACACACACACACATCATATACGCATTAACACAATGAGGAGAATCTTTATACTTATCCTTCCGACATACCATATACCCGGCTCTAATATTTATAACAATTAGTGTTAATTTTTTTTCAACATATGATAGACTAATTTCCGATTAATTTCTGATAAATTTCCGACTAATTAAAATTAAAAAATTTTAATTTGCGACGAACACTACTATATTTTTATATTTCTGACGATGTTTCAAATGGTTTTAAAGTTGCAGTTATGCGGTGAGTGGTCTCATTCAAAACTAAGTATATTCTCAATTATACATTTTTCTCAAGGCATACATTTCTTAAGGAAATATAATTAATTTTGTATGAAATTAATTTAGTGGGACTTTCGCCATCTTCTACCCACTCAGTTTTGTAACTTTGTGGCATAATATCAAGATGTTGAGAAAGGATTCGATTCACTGCATTTCTGTCTTAATTGAGCGATTTCTCGACACTGGCAGAAGTTTCTATGTAATAATTATTCATTGGTTTTGCTGATGATGGCTCAAAGTGGAGTCGAAACGTCAATTTTTTATTAAATTGTTAAATTTGCGTAGGATCACTACACCAGTCAATGAACAAATAAGAAATTCATGATATAAACAGTGAATTATAGTGCATGTATAAAAGAGAAAAGACAACAAATCAAAAGTAATAGCTGGTTATTTAATCTTTAAAAATATTATAAGTTATCTTTAAAAATAAGACAAAAATGATAGTTTTAATTAAAAAAATGAAAAATCACAAGAAACACTAATGAATGATTGATAAGTTTAATGACCAATGCGTACTAATAAAAGACCAATATATAAGTTTTCCTTTTAAATGAATATGTTAATTTCAGTAAATATACATTTGGATTCAACAAAAATCTATTGAATAATTGGATTCTCTATATAATTATATTTATATATCTTTTTTTATGTAATAATATTATTGATTTATTATTGATCAATCTTTAAAATATGTATTTTTTTTATAATTCTAAACTTAAATGAAAGCATAATCATAAATTTTATAATATAATTATTTAAAAATATAATTATTTGATAATAATATAATCATAATAAAAATATAACTTTTTAATCTCAATAAGAATATACTTTGATAAACGTAACTTACGTAGTAAGTTTGATAGCTTTAGATATTTCAGATAGCTTTTAGATATTTCTGATACTGATTTCAGAATATCTTTTCAAAAATAAATTCATCCATTTTCTACTTATTATTTACAAATAGATTTTTTCGATTACTTTTTTCTAGAAAAGATTGCACTGCATCTTGCACATTACTTATATTCATTGGAAATTCCAACTTTGTTTTGTTAATTATCCAAGTTTTAATTCGTTTTTCTTCTTTTGAATAAAGAACAAATGCGAATGCGATAGACCGGTATTCATAATCGATTTTTACATTTAAGACTGTCTTAAGTACAATCTTAAGTCAATCCGAGGACTGTATTAATATCTTAAAACATTATTTAAGTTTTAAAATAAAAACAGACTATGCCCCATGTTTCGCGTTCCACAGTTGATAGCTTTTCACCTTATGCGACATTCATAGACAGAGACGGCGGAGATTTAGAGAAAGACGCTTGTAAACTGAGCATGCTATTTCTTTCACCATGGGCAAAGTCGGAAATGAGTTTGTGCAATAATCTACTACATAGCCAGGTATTGTAACTTGACATTTTCATGTCTTCATTTCATTAAAATAATATATACTTCCAATGCGATCCTTCATCAATCTTTAATTCGTTTAATTCTTTTCATTTATATTTTATCTTAAAAAAATAACGATTTTAAAACATTTGTACAACATGATTATTTAACCGGTTCCTAAAAAATAAATTTAAAATAATCTTAAATGATTTTAAAACAAAAATAAAAATAATTTTAAAATCATTTCTAAACATTTTATAAATGTTTTACTTGGGTTATGACTTCCAAAATTTATTTATTGGAAATCTAGTGCACGTAATGTAGATATATTTTCGGCGCTGACATGTTGAATTTCAGAACATAATTGTCTAAATTATATTAATTAAGTTTATTACAATTTTGAAATATTTAAATAACTATTAGACAATTTTAAATATAAATTACATAGAAAAATTTTATATATTACATTTAAAAGTTTAAAAACACAAACATAAAAAGATTCTTTTGTTCAAAAAAATGTATAAAGCCCTGTTACAAGTTACAATATTTTGACTTAAGGGGATGCTGACGACTAAATTTAATTATATAATATAAAGTCGATATTACAGGTTTTCATTTCCAATGTATAAGATGCTTACGCCCTCTGAGTTAATATGTAGGAAATTCGATCGATTAATTATCGACATTTTTATTCGATTTTTTACATTACCATCTTAGCAGAGACGAAAAGATGTATTAGGCTCGGTCATAAATATAAGATTTATTTTATTTTGGAAAATTTTCCAATTTTAGAATTGAGAAAAAAATAAACTGGAATTGAAGTTAATCTTATATTTGTGGAATCGGACCTTAGAAAATAATTGTATTATATATATATGGAATGTAGGCCGCGTTCCAATATATATCACCAAACTAAAAATCTGTAATATACATAAAGTACAGATTTTTAACTAATAGTTATATCAATATGAAGCCGTAATAGCACTTTTTTCTTACGTCCGATGGGATGTTTTAGGTTACGATACTATATTACTCGTATCAATACTCGTATCAAATGAATACAACATTGCACATATATAATGTAACTCCTTTTGTTCTAATAAAAAAAATAGGTATTTACATTACTAATATGTCGACTTACATAGTCAATATAGAAAATTGTATGTATATTATACATGTGAACACACACACACACACACACACACACACACACACACACACACACACACACACACACACACACACACACACACACACACACACACACACACACACACACACACACACACACACACACACACACACACACACACACACACACACACACACACAC
>NW_012130115.1:1293689-1313099 GCF_000143395.1 Atta cephalotes | reverse complement strand
CTAGATAAACTAAATATAAAAGCTTATATAAATTAAAGATAAAAGTTACTCATGTTAATCAGATATTAAATAATCAGATATTATCTATTTATAAACAATATTAGAATTTCATGTACATACATTGTATAATGTGTGTATTCACATCGTACAAACATAACATTTATAATTTGAACATTATTGTAACATTATATAAAAAAAATCTATTAAAAAATTATTAGTAAATATAAGTTATAATTATATTTTACATGTATTATAATGTACATATATACAATAATGTACTCAAAATATAATTTTAATATTGCATATAACATTAATTCACTAACATGTCTTC
Organism: Atta cephalotes; assembly: GCF_000143395.1. Taxonomy (NCBI): domain Eukaryota; kingdom Metazoa; phylum Arthropoda; class Insecta; order Hymenoptera; family Formicidae; genus Atta; species Atta cephalotes. The sequence continues at coordinate 1,312,768 of NW_012130115.1, read as the reverse complement.
ACTTATGTGTCAATAATAGAATATTTTTTGTATCATTGTACTATATGTGTACACATACATTATAATACATATAAAATGTAATTGTAATTCATATTCATGAATGTATTTTTATATACAACGTTAGAATTAAATTTTATATCATTATATATTATAAATTTTATATCATTATATTATAATATAAAATTCTAATATTGCATAAAAATGGACATAGAGAATATCCCAGCATTGTAATTTTAAATGTGTAATTTTTAATAATGTGTGTTAATTGACATATTATAATACACGTATAATTATACGTATAAATATACGTATAATTATAGTATAAATATACTATGACAAGGACTTGTCGCCCTATTACCGTGTCTCCAGATCAGTAATATCTCTATATTTGAGCATAGATAACTTCTATCTTCCTTTTGATAGACATAGCAAAAAATAGGAGTAGCTATATATATATATACATACATATATACACATGTATTATTGTCATATATTGACAATAATACATGTTGACCTAAAATGTCATTGGTTATAGGAAAAAAGTGATACTACGACTGTGTATTGATACAGACTGTGAGTACTGAAAATATGTAATATACGTAAGATAAATTTTCAGTATTGACAATGTGCATTGACACATGGCCATAATTTTTCCTTTCGTACAATGTCATTTTATGTCAGGATGTATTAGCTATACGTAGATATATTACACATATAATATATGTAACTACTCCATTTTTTACTTAATGTTTAATAAAAAGAAGATATTCATGTTAAAATATATAAATATTAGTGATGTGTGTACTTAAATATAATATATATATAGGCAATATTATCTAATATTGCATATATGCATACTATAATGTGAATATACACGTTACAGATAGAAGTTATTAATGATAAGCTATTTATACATTCCCTATGTTTAAATATGCAATATTAAAATTGTATGTATACATATATAATATAATGTGTATATATGTACACATAAAATTTAATTGTAACATTGTATATAAATAAACATAGGGAATATCTGCATGAATACTTTAGTATAAATTCCTTCTAACTCTAATTTGTGTAGATACTCATACTTTATAATACACACACATGCATATTCTAATATTGAGAAAAACAATTATTATAGAGGAGACTTTAAATCTATAAAATATATGTATAACTAACATAAATCAAGGATAATGAGGCAATATAAATATACGAGGGATGTTTGATAAATACCGTGTTAGGGAAGAAAACACTTAAAAAAAATTTTTTTTTTATTTCTCTATATAATCTCCTTTCAATTCGATACATTTAGCCCAGCAATATTTCAACCGTTTTTATATCGTTTAAAAAATATGATTGATGGAACTCCTTAAAATAGGTCTCTCTCCTTTATCCATCCCTTCCCTCTCCATACTTTGTTGCAGAACCACCACGTCTATTACTCTCCATTATATCTCCACCTCTACACTCGGCACTCCTATCGCTTTACCATCTTTCAACCTTCTTATTATTCTGTTTATTTCTTGCCTCTCCAAATCCCTTTCTCCGTCCTTCTCCTTCTTTTTACCTTCTTATTACCTTATTTTCTATTCCATCTAATTGTCTATGAAAGAATCCCTCCCACTCTTCTACATCCTTATTCAATCTCTTCCACCCTTTCCTTTCGCTATTAATCACTCTCCATACTTGCCTCTGTTCTTACTTTCTCTGTTTCCTTCTCTCATCTTTCATTTTATTCTTGTCTTTTTCTCTCACATAACTTTCTATTTTCCCTCTTCTTCCTCCTGTTTCTCTTTCAACTCCTCCCTCTTTGCCCTTAATTCTCTCCTAATCTTCCTTTTTTCTTTTCACATTCTTCATCCCATCATTCTTTCCTTCTTCTCCTCCCTCTCCCTCTATCTTTCTCTATCTTTTCCAAAGTCTCTCTCACTCTTATTCCAAGTTCTCCCCATATTTCTTGTACTTTCTCTCCATTTCCACTCTTCCGTTTTAAATAATTCTCTTCCTTCCTCATCTCTCTCCCTTTTCCCTTCTCCGTCTCTCGTATCATTATTGGATGGTGATCCTATCTGCTCTTTTATCTCCAGATTCACCACTTTCTCCCTTATCTCCTCGTTCATTAGTACATAATCTATCACAGATAATCTATCACAGATCCCTTCTATCTCCAATGAACGTTCAATTTCTCTTCTCATCTCTTGATACCTCCATTTACTATCCTCTTTCCTTAATATACAACTTTCCTTCCTTATTCACTTTCTTGTTCATCGACTTCCTCTCTAATTCTCTCTCATGTCCCCTTCTCTAATCCTTCCTCCTTCCTCTTTTGTTCTAGCATTAAAATCCCCCCCCCCCTTCCCAATTACTGTTTTTTTTATTCTCTCTTCTTTTCCCTCTATCCATCTTTCTTTTCATCCATTCATATATATCCCTACTACCCTTAACTTCTCCTTTTCATTACTTAACTCTTCTTTTTATTATCCATCTCTTCTTTCATATCCTTTCCTTCTCCATGTTCTGCTAATTCCTTTTTAACTTCCACTTCTATCATTTCTTCCATCGCTCTTCCTTTCTTATACTTCTTTTTTGCTCCCTATCTTTCACCTGTATCCTTTCTCCTTAACTTTTCTTCCTTTTCTCCTCCATTCATATTTCTATCAAGACTAACATCTCCCGATCCTTTAATGTTTTATTCTCTGTCTTCATTTCCCATTCCTATCACATTCCAGAAAGCTATTTTCAATTTCCTTTCTTCCTCATTTCTCTTCCATTTTCTCTTTCTCTTCTCTCTCCTTCCTCCCTTTTATTCTCACTCCTATCTCTCTTTCCTCTTATTTCCCCTGCTTCTGCGTCTTTTTCTTTCAATCCTTCATCTTTTCTTTTCCTCTTTCGTTTATTGTCCATTTCCTCTTTTATTTCCCTCTACCTCCTTCTTCCATCTTAGATTCCTTTCCTTTCTTCCATTTCCATCATATGCCTTCTATCCATAATTCCCAATATCCTTTTCTTACTTTTTTTTCCTCTTACTTCCCTCTCCCTTCTACTTTCCTCTCTCATCGCTATCTGTTTTATCTTCCACCTTATCCTTCTTTTCTGCCATGTCAAATTCTCTTTTATTCACTCTTTCAGCTTCCATTTATTCCTCCAAATTTCTCTTTTCATTTCCCTATTCTTATTACCCACATATTTCTTCTTTCTCTTCTAGCCCACTTTATTTTCTTTATCTCTTCCACTCCAACTACTACTCCCAAATCTTTCCATATTCCCTCCACTCTTTCCTTTACATCCTCTCCTCCCCTCACTCTCTTTATTATGATATTTTTTTCTCTTTTCTCCCCTTTCTTTCATCTCCCACCTTCTTTCTAATTTCCTAACTTTGTTTATCTACTTCTTCCTTTCCCTCTCCTTCATTTCCCTTCTCTTTTATCCTTATCTTCTTTTATTCTCTCTTCCTTTCCTTCTTTCTCCATTCTTCCTATTTTTATCCTCTCCAATTTTATTTTCTCTATTCCTTTCCTTAAATTCTTCCCTTTCCAATTCTCTTCTCTAATCCTCCACTTTTCCTTGATTCGTTCCACCTCCTTCTTCAACATCTTCCGCTCTTCTGTCACTTTTCTTATTTCCTCCCTTATTATTTTCATCCCTTCTCTCATCTCTGCCTCTCATTAATCTTCTTAATTCTTCCTTCCACTCCCCCATAAGTTCCTTCATTTCTCTCATTTTCTCTTCCTTTCTCTATTGGCGACTTCACTAATTTATTACTCCTCTTATTTCCTCTTATTTCCCCTTCTACTCTTCCCTTCCCTCCTTTTTCTTCCTCTTCCATTAACGCTCGTTTCCTCTTTGAGCATTCTTCTACTTTCTCCCCAGCGCTATACTAGCACCTCTCCCTCCTTTCTTTCTCTGAAAACTTGTCCATTTATTATTTTCTTGTTCATTTCCAAATTCTCTCTTCTCTATCTACTCTCTCTATTCTCTCTACTTTATGCCGATTTTTCTCACTCTTCCTCTATATACTTACCCTTCTTATTCTCTTTTATGCCTTTCCCTCGTCTTTCTTTTCCATAGCCTCTCCCTTTTTTCCTACTGTTTCTAATCTCCAAAACACTCGTTTTTCTTATCTCTCCCTTAACTACCACAATCCTTCCCGTTCCATGCCCATTCCATTCCCTCTTTATGTCACTCCCTTCTTCCACTCGCACACACGCACCTTCTCTCTCTTTCATACCCTCTCACTATCCAATTTCACTCTTATAATGTATACGATTTGGCCTAATCTACCGGAAGCGGAAGTCCATTTTCTGCTACTATATTTTTTCTATTTTGTGGACACAAAATTATATATATATATATATATATATATGTGCACACGCACGCACGCACACACGCATGCACGCGCGCACGCACGCGCGCACGCACGCACGCACGCACGCACGCACGCACGCACGCACATACGCACATGGGTGTGTATAAAACATTACTACACTACACTGAATTGACAGATGAATGTACTGTTGCGCGGCAACGATACTATGAATGCGGGTCATACTGATTACAGCTGATTGATTCGTATAACACTATTGTTTTCTACATGTATAGCGTCACGTATACCAAACGGTATATGTATGCATATACATATACACACACACATACATAAAAAATTTTCATTCATTCATGTTTCCTAGGAAAAAAGATATATAGTTGATATCATGGTCACATTATCTTCTTTTTAGCGACTAATCAAGAAAAAGCGATCATCGTATTTGGATCCTTGTTATTGCAAATACTCTCCATTGTCTTCGAAATTCTATTATTGATATTTAAATACATTCTCCAGATTTATTCCACTAAAAAAAAATACAAACAAACAACCAGATATATAACGCGGTAAAATTTTATATTACATTCTGTGACAACAGAAAATGAAAAAATTTTAAATCACAAACAGACGTGAAAAGCAGACGTGAAAAGTTTATAAAAATTGGAGATTTTTACGTCTCCTGAAATATTGAATATTAGTCCAAGAAACCAAAGTCTCTAACAAAAAAAAAACGAAGAACTTGCAACTGTATGATTTAAAATTCTTTTATTTTCCGTTGTCTCGATAGAGCGAGACAGAGAAAAAATAAAAACAGATAAAAACTTTGATTGTAATCGGTGAGCCTCCGTGTGGACACGCTGAACTAAGCCCATCTAGCAAAACAACGAGTATTCAGAATCTGTTCTTTTCTCTGTCACTTGTTTCTAGCGATCGAAAATACTTTCTCGGCAATCTCAACAGCTTGTATTATAAGGGGGAAAGAGGCATTCTAGATAATACATAACTTTTATTAAATTAAATTAACTCTTTGTCCTACGATTTAAGTTCCGATGGCGCCAATTAACAGGCTGGAACGTATTGTTTACATTTGGCCCGATTTCCTTACCACGAGTCTCACGATATTAGAAGTGAAAGGATTAATCATGTGCCTTTTTCATTAACGTATAATAGCAGATTTCAAAACATAACAGTTGACGAGATATAGTTTACGATTTTCCATGTATTGTATGTATCGCGTTCGTACAGGTGATCCGTAAGTACTCAACGTGATCTCAGCCATTAGATGCGAAATCAGTAAGTTGAAGATTGATCTTGCTTTTTCTTTTTTTCATAATTTTTTTTTAAATACGTAACGTTATTAATAAACATATTACTCCAAATATATTTTTATAAAATTTTTATAAAAATTATATGTGTACTTCAGTGTGCTCGGAATTAGTTGCACATTTCGAGTTGCAATTTCTGAAATGCTGTCTACTTTTCTTTTACAACTCAACGCTCGACGGCCGAACCTCTAGATAGCGCGCGGACGTGCATCTCAGAAGCGTCATGGTATAAGTAACATGCTGACTATACTTCCAGCAAATTATCATGGAAATATTTTTCTTCCTACATAATTGTTATTTTCTTAATAATGATAATTAAACATATTAATAAATATTAATAAATACATTTTACTGAATGTAATGTACTTTTAAAATATTACTTTATTATTTTTATGATACATTCGATTTTCTGTCAAAGAGCTACTGATCACGCTTATGTGCTACAAAATGTATAATATCTTTTAATATAGAATAATATAATAACAATATCAATTTAAGGCTAATAAGAGTCAACATAGAATAAGATGTGTAATTTTAAATTAGAATGATGACTTAATTCCAATAATTTCGTGAAATCTTCTTTATTCAATTCAATATTCAATATGAAGAAGACATGTTGAATAAAGAAGACTATCTATCTATCTATCAGTATTACTTCTTGGTTTACTCTGTAGCTGAAAACAAAGATCTGATTGACCCCCTCCATAACTTTTCACGAGGTGTTTAAAGAAGGGAGTAGAATCTTTGACAAATGGAGAGTGAAGTTCGGAAAAAGGTAAACATGAAGATTGGGAGCATTACATAGCACCTTTCGTGCGGAGGGGGCAAGACGAACAGGACATGAATAGCAGATAGTTTTATGAGCATCTTTTGGCACGATCTTATGTCTCCGATGTCTTAATGAAAGTGGTTTTTTTTTTAATATTTATAATTTTAATATTATGGAATCCTTTACGAAAATTTTTGAGAAGACTCTTATTTTTATTTGGAAAATAGGGAAAGTAAAACAGGACGATGTTCAATTGACATGACATCTTCCATGTGCTGATTCAAGCATTATATATTTTTTAAATTTTTTTCTAAATTTTAAATATTTAATGTTCATTATCTAAATCTAAAATACGAAAAAAATGTGTTTATTGTAAATAAGTACAAGGTTAAGAGTAAAAAATAGACAAAATTTACAAGTTCAAATCATTTATTTAAAAAAAAAAGAAATATTACATGAAATAGTTATTTTAATTTTTTTTTAAAAGAGTACACGATTGAACATGACGACATACAGTATGTGAATTTACAAATTTATGTTTAAAATGAAGAAAAATTTTATGAAATATTGGTATGGGAAAAAATTAGCGTTTCTTTAATGCCATCTAACGGGAAAAACGCCACGAACTTTGTCCCATACCTAATAACTATACGATTATTCGGTCATTGCATTGACAATCAGAGGTAAACAGACTAAGAAACTGGCTAAGATTATAATTATTACATATAAAATATAAAAATACACAGCAGTATTGTCCACAAGTTTGAGAAAGCATTTCTTGAAACGTCGTGTTCCAGCAATACGTGGTAGAGTTTGGCGATGTAAGAAGAATCTTGAGTCCAAAGGCGGCATGCTGTAGTTATCGAAATATGTTCTTGTTCCATGTTCATCGATGTAGAAGGCGAACCAGTGTTGGACAGGTTGATTGTGATCCATATTAGCGACAATGGCAGTTGACCTCCACATTCTCGGCAGGATAGATGCATGTCGGACACTGATGGTATAATGCGTTTAAAACTTCTGATGGAATTCATTTCTCGACGTAGGTGAGAAAAAGGAAATAAATGGATAAATACAGAATTTACCTCTTTTGCTGACACGTGCGTTGTAGAATTCTCAAAAATACTCGACGTTTGCGAGACGCTAGTTAGCTTTATCTCTATCAATTCGAGTCGAATTTTGGAAGATCTTTTTTCTCCTCGTTTATTGCTTGTTTGTCCTCTCTGGTTCATCTTTTCTGTCACGATATTTTTCCTCCACGCTTTAATGTTGCGAATGATATCGTGTTTCTGATTTTTAAATTGAATTGAAAACTTTCCATTGTCTGTCTTTTCGCTTTCGATGTTGTTCTCGCTCCAATTTTCTGAGGGAAGGCTATCGTAACTTGAATTGCTGCTATTTTGTATAATTAACCAGCGTTTCAATTTATAAGCGTTGTATAAGGCGCAATGTGATTCGATGTTGATTCGAAATCCGCGTGCAGCGTTGTCCACAACCTTCGAAATCTGGTAGATTTTTGAAAACCGGAGAAATTCCTTCCAGATTATATACGTTTCTGGAAAGTATATTATTCAGATAAACGTGCCTTTTCTTGTCCTCTATAGATGTAGCGTGTCGTGTAATGTCTTGCAAATGTATCGTAAAGTATATAAGATTGACATGTTCGTCAAACCATTCGATTCCGTGACAATTTCGTGTAAGCCAGATGTTTTCGCGTTTTACTATTTCGGGTAATTGTCAAATGTAGAAGGCATCATAATCCAGTGATTGTTGCGTTAATCGCAAGAATCGCGACTTCTTTCGGAATAAAATCTTTTTCGACATCACAAAAACCTTGTATATCAATGACTACATCCATTATGAACTTTCGCTCTTTTTACGTCATGAAACATCGGCGTCAATGTCATGAGTAAGACTTAAACTTTTTTCGTCATCTTGCGTACAATTAGATGAGAAAAAAAATGTGTAGTGGGGGAAAATAATTTTCTCGCGGAAAGGCTAACCGGAAAAGTCGACAATGATTTGACGCGAGGAGTCAATTTCTAAAACATTATCAAACTCGGCATAGACGATACAATTAATAGTCACGAAAGAGCTTTTTCAAATTTCTCTTATAATCATAAACTTTCGCGTTTTATGAGATTCCATGCGCAATTAGCAGATAGATAGATCTGGAATAAGATCGAAAACGAAAAGAGTATAGTTTGGTGTAATTGTCTTTACTTATAGAATTACTCTCGTTCAAAAAGTTCCCGGCATTCTGTGCAATAATGTGTGATAAGCTTCAAAGTAGAGCGACTTATCTTTCGAAAAATTTGCCTGTAACGGTCTACTGGGAATTTGCATGCCAACAGCAAAAAGAAGTTTATTCCGAAATTTTTGAAATTAAACGAGTTCAATTTTCTATCGTTAAATGCTTTGTTATCGACAAAGCCAATTATTAATCGTTTTGGCAGCTGTCCGAGTATTACATTATCGATTCCCCCAAGACTCCGGCGTGTATGTTTTAATTTCGATTCTCGTGAGGAGATATTTGGTTGGATAAATTTTCGAAAATGTCGGCCAATAAGACAATAGACAATAAGACATTGATTTTCAAGTACAAATCACTCGCCGAGTATTCAGATGGAGAATCGCTTCCAGATGTTCGCGACATGAGCGTAATCACTCTCGGATTCTGTATCGCCCGTTAATTGTAAAATGATTCGCGGTAAATGCAATTTACTTAAAATGACCTGCAATTTTTTGACACAGTCAACGTATTCGGAAAGACACCTTTTCATGTGAGTAATTCAAATTCTTCATCTGATAATGTTGGAAATTTGAAACATATTGATTTTTAATTTATCTTTGTCGAGATACGACGCCAATTTATCGAAGCTTGCATTTGAAAATTTAAAAGAATCGATGAATCGTAATTTTATGCATTTTCGCGAATCTGCTCTCTCGGCAGTTTTAAACATGTTTATGAACGAAATATATTTTTCTTTGGTCGGTAACATCTTCATATCCTTCCTCCGTATGCGATAGCAATTTCTTTAATTACAAAGTGTGCGTCATAGTTCGATAAATTGTGAAAAATAATCGGAATATAAAACGAATTTTTATAATTAAGATTGCAATTTGCATGCACTGGACCACAATTCTGTCCGGTGAAATGGCAATGATCACGGACCCGTGTGTCGTCCGAACGCGAAAGGTTTCTCGCAAATGTGATAACGCGTCGCGTTACGGTACGCCTCCCATTGTTCTTGCGATAGCGTTTCCATGGGCACGTTAGTGGATACGATTTTATTTTTCACTCGATGCGCCAAATTGTTGAATTGTCGCAAATCATGTTATATAGTCTTCATCGCGACGGAACCGATATGACGATAACGTGTCGTCGTATGAATATCGCATGTAGTATCCTATACTAAATATCTCGTGCCGTTGATGCGTATATGACGATGCATCTTCCCTAACGGGTTCCATCTTCCGTAAAACGCACTCCGAGTCAGATGAATAGGATACGCTCCTTATTGCAGTTCCCAAATTCGAGCCACTTGTCCACACTCGACAATCGGATAACGAAGTCGTTGATCTTCTGACAGTCCATTACGTGCGACTGCAATTTTTCGTTCGTACTGAAGTAATGAAGGCATCTATAAATAATAGAGAAATCATTTTTTGCTATTTCTTTTTACTGTTTTTTTTTATAGGCTTTTCTTATTATACTTACCAATCGCAGAAAAATTTCTTGTTCTTGTTCCTAATAATTTTTTATTCTCACGAGACAGATTTTTCATCCACACAAAATGTCTGGCACTGTCGTCATGTGGATCTTGCACGTACAACATGTTGATGTATTTCTCCTTCTTGTCACTGGTGAGCCGCAGAGGAAGGACCTGTTTATTCTCGATGCTGTACATGTTGATCGACACCGCATTCAAACGTTCGAATTTAGAAATGTCTTTTAAAGTCATTGAAAACTCAATGTTTGTGAGATTCAATACTATCATGTAATATGGATACGATGATTCCCAATCCGTATTTTTTTGAGCCGGGTACAGAGCGGCGACCATCGATCACGCATTGTCCGTCGTACGCACACTGATCATCATTCGTTTCATGGCTATTTCCCGCGGCACTTTGATATGGCATCCAGCGCACATGAGATTTAATTTATTCACGTTGATCAAATTCAATATACGTGACAATGCCAATCCGCTGTCGCGTTCCTGGAACTCTTCGAGCGATGCTAGGATAGGCTCGATGACGTACCATTCACGCAAATCGGTATATTAGTATATCTCGCTGTTTTTATAATTATGCTCTTATTAGCATGTTTATCCTTCGTCGCGAACTCACCATTGAACACAGTGTTCACTTTTACACTACCGTGTCTTTCTACAGCGTCTCGCACACGCTCGAGCACTATTTCTCTCGCATTTTTCAAAAACCATCGCGGCTCGATATAATCCACATTGACCACAGCGCCTGTCAATACATGGCTTTCGTCAATGCGGCTTCGATCTCTCTCCATACGAGAGATCTTTCGTCGCTACTCACGTACCCGCCACCAACGTCGCAATTTTGCACCCGCGAGTCGCGCAATCCTCGCCATCACGGATTGTCTATGTCCATATGTGAGAAGCAGACGCTTAGTACGACAAAGTTCTTCGAGCCACTCAATGCATTCGCATAGTTGTAACCACGCAAAACACTCCACTAGAGTAGTAACCTGGTCACATTGCTTCAGCAATTCGCATCCCTCGCTCATGATTTTCCATGTATTTTTTTTTTACACAACAGTCTTTAGATCATACTCTTCCACGGATTTGCACGTGACTCGTTCACACACGTTACAGCACCGTGACATATCTAGAATGTCATAACATTCTAACACCTTTTCATTATGTTTGCGAAAGTACTGTTTCACACTCAAAGAATTGATCGTCGCATCTATCAAAAAAACAATACAGTGCGAAACTCCATATATTGTCAATAATCAGCAGTTTGACATATTTTTCATTATCCGCGGGAATCTTAATGCACATGCATCAATTTTGGTTCTTATCTGCGATTTTCTTCGCCCAATAATAATCATCCTTTACTACATTGATATTTTTATTTCAGTGTTTCTTTTCATACTCATCGTTCTCGTAACATTTGTCTCGTAACCGTGGATACACTTTCTGTCGCGCGAGTAAAAACCAGTCAGAAACGGACTCTCTAATAATTATTTCATGTTTCTTACTACGTATACCTAATTCTCGATCGCGTAAGAAATGTACTGGCGATATTCGCACACTTATGTCTCTTTTTTGCGGATTACTGAAAACATACAGCACATCATCTACATTACAATCTTCTCACATATTTTCGAGCGTCTGACTCACAATACTGTTTACAATAATTTTGTTCAATGTGTGCAGTGTGAGCACTTGTTGCACGAAAATATAATATATACGCTGCAATTCGTGCAAGACCGACCGTTTAGCGATCAATATATTCGATATCATTCTTCCTTACATTCCCACATTGGTGTCAGCCAAACGGATCATGCATGCTGCACATATAGTTAAAGCACCACCTGTTGTATAGTAGTATGGATCATGCAATGTTTAGTATGACCATTCAATGCACGGATTTCTGGAGACGGCACAAATTTTTCTGTGTGATCCGTATCGTGTTCGCTCAAATCACTAACATAATCAGTATCGTCGGATAATACTTCTTTATCGAAATCATGATCCATTATTTCCTCAAAATCTACTTCCATTTCTTCGAACACTTCGAGCACTTCGTCTCTAATATTTGCGAACTGTTCCAGATCCACGTTTCTAAAACTTGACTACGTTGGCTATGTTCGCAATGTTTGCACGATGATTAGCCATACTTTTTCCATTATTCTTATTGTCAACAACCGAAGCGACCGATTCGTTCGTTTTCCAGGACATCAACTGTGGAACTGAGCATTTATAACACATTATATATTTTATTTGTTATTTCAACTTCTTTGTCCTTTTGTCCTATTGGGTCACACTTTCTTTAAAAGTAGATAAGACAGCATCGCGAGCGATTCTGATTTATATTTTTCACATTTCATTGATATGATTATATAAATAGCATCAACGCTTCTCTTAACGCGTGGCGACATATCACTGATCTGACAGTATATAAACAGTATGTATATAGCTGTGTGTGTGTATATAGCTTTTTTTTTCATTTAATTGTAAACTTCGATTGTGAGCGATAAGACATGGATCGAATAAAAGAATATGTACGTTGAAAATCGATCGAATGCAAGGGGTACTGCTCTTTGTCACCAGGTCCGCCAAGTTCACGAGGGAAAAAGCGAGAAATTGGGAATGTCTTGATGAAAAAGCAAATCAAAAGCATCAAAATGAAGCATGCTCATCATCAACGTCTATGTGTCCAGATTCATTTTTGGAATACCAACGTTTCGTGAATCTTGCACTTCATCAGGACGAGGAGCAGTCTGATAGTATTACGATTGGCATTCCAAGAATGAATCTGGACATGGAGGAAACCCGCGAAACGCATAATCTTTATACAGAAAGCTTTATTTAGAAATCCGTGGAAATTTCAAGAATATTATCAATGTACAATATAATTATACAATATAATTATACAATATACAATATAATTATATGAAATAAAGTTAAAAACTAATGTCACGAATTTACCGTTGTATCTGTAGAAAATTTATTATTGATCGCAATGAGACAGAACTATATTTTGTAGCAATTTAATTTTTAATTCTATTATAATAAATGACTGTTGTTATTAAACAATGATTTGGTATTAGCAATGGACATAAACCGTACAAGAACGTTTGAAAAAACAATGTATTTATTTTTTAATAGTTTAGGGGTTGACCAATAATGATCTCTTATATCTTTAAAAAGAATTCATAACGTTTTCATACTGAATTCTTCGAGATAACTTAGATTTCGGTAGCAAACGTTTGCATGGAAACATTGAAACATATTATTCGTTTTAGCATTTTATACTTACTCATACATTTAGAATTATATTTTTTTTTTATTACGATTTGAAAATGTATCATATCTGTAATATATTTAATGTGAAATTTATTAAATGTACAACTTTGCTTCCGCCGTTTTCCTATAAATGGCTTAGCGGTAAGTGGTGGTCGAAATAAATAGATTATAGACGTCATACAATAAACTTGGGCATCTGTCAATATAACCCCATAGAAACATTAGTTGATTTGTGTCTGCATCATAAAGATATTCTCGATTGAAAATTTCAGTTTACGAGCCAAATTCTCGTCATTTGCGGGAGGTTTTAATTTTTTGCTTCAATATGAAGAAATCTGTGGCTGAAGCTCATCGAATGCTCTCAAATACTTATGAGGCCGCTATTAGTGAAAGAACGTGTCGTGAGTGGTTTCAACGCTTCAAGAACAGTGATTTTGACATCGAAGATCGGCATAGCGGTGGAAGAGAGAAGGTTTTCGAAGATGCAGAATTGGAAGCATTACTTGAGCAAGACTCAAAAGCAAGTCAAAATCAAGAAGAATTGGCACGATCATTGGGAGTGACTCAACAAGCCATTTCAAAACGCCTTAAAGCCATAGGAATGATTCAGAAGCAAGGAAATTGGGTGTCGTACGAATTGAAGCCGAGAGATGTTGCCGGCGTTTGTTTGCTTGTGAACAGCTGCTTGAAAGGCAAAGACGGAAGGGATTTCTGCATAGCATTGTGACTGGGGACGAAAAATGGGTTCATTACGATAATCCCAAGCGCAGAAAATCATGGAGAGTTCCCGGCCATGCTTCCACGTTGACGGCTAAACCGAATATTCACGGCTCTAAGGTCATGCTCTGTGTTTGGTGGGACCAGCTCGGCGTAGTGTATTATGAATTGTTAAAACCGATTGAAACAATCACAGGCGATCGGTATCGAATGCAATTGATGCATTTGAGCCGAGCATTGAAAGACAAACGGCCGCAATGCAACGAGAGACACGATAAAGTGATTTTGCAGCATGACAATGCTCGACCCCATGTTGCGAAAGTGGTCAAGACATACTTGGAAACATTGAAATGGGAAGTCCTACTCCACCCGCCGTATTTTCCAGACGTTGCTCTCTCTGACTATCACTTGTTTCGATCAATGGCACACGGCCTGGCTGACCAGCACTTCCGGTCTTATGAAGAAGTAAAAAATTGGATCGGTTCGTGGATAGCCTCAAAAGATGACCAGTTTTTTCGACACGGGATTCGTACGCTACCCGAAAGATGGGAGAAAATAGTGGCCAGCGATGGACAATACTTTGAATCATAATTGTATAACCAGTTTTTTATAATAAAGCCTCGAATTTCGGAAAAAAAACGGCGGAAGCAAAATTGTACTCCTAATATTAATGTTAAAATATAAACGTAACAAATTCGGATTAAGTGAAAGAAACTCAGACGCGTTGAGAGATGTCATGATATAACTGTTTTTGCATTCAATAATAAAAAATTACATTATAGCTTACGTATTTATAAAGCATTAATTTAAAGAATTTTAATGTAACAATATTGTAAGTCTTCATTTTTTGTTTACTTCCATTCAGTAAGCGTGACAATATTTAACAACAAAGGGATATGTATGTCATCTCTGGAATCGATTCAGAGATTAAAATCTCTGAAATATCGTTAAACACAATGATATAAGGAAAACGCATTTTCTTAATGCACGTCTAATTTGATTGTTTATACAAGGATTATCATTGAAAGGAAATTTCGTGACGGTGTTGAGAAATGGAGCCTCTCTCTCATTACATTTTTACATGTTCCATGCTATGGAAATTCTTGAAAAGGACTGCACTTCCTGGCTGAGTGCTTGTCACATGGATTGTAATGAGAAGACAGGATGATTCCGTACAGCATGGTGAAACGCCTAATTATAATGATTGTAAGTGGTGTGGAAGAAAATGATGACAATAAGGCTCTCATATACGTTAAAGAATTTAGAAAATGCGAATGGCTAGCTGATATACTTAGTAGCGACGATCATTGAGATCCTGATTACGAAGATAGAGATTCTTTACGTAATCTAATTTTACTAATACAGTATGTGGAAAATATGTTAAGAATTGTGCGTTACTGAATGTGTTTAAAATATACAATTGGTGGTCGCAATGCCAGAAAGAAAAGTATCAATGTTTAAAAAAATATATAAGATTGCTTTTTAAATATGTTTTGATTTCTTTTCCTGAAATTCATTTTGAAATTCATTGAAAAGAGAATAGGAACAGACAGACTTTACTGTCGTTGGTGCCGATTCTTTCGATAAAAACGATTCGATATCGTTAGAGTGCCTTCTTATGATGTATGTCAATTTATCCTTCGATCACATCGCAACTTTTTTCAAAGTATAATATATATAAAAAAGTCTCCATTTTATGTAAAAAAAAATGTGGAAAAGAACAGTTTAAAAGAAGAACTCCGGGCAACAGTCACATCAGTCGTTCAGAGAGTTTCAAAAGAGTTCAGACAGCAATTGCTAATTATAATTTTAAGTTCTCCAAGAAAATAAAATATCTCAAACTATGGACCATTACGTTCCAATTCAACAGGATGCAAGAGACGTGCAAGAGAGTAAGTTTATTTAGTTTTCTAAAATATTTGCTTATACATATTATACAATAAATAATAAAAATATTTTAAAATTATCAAGAAAATATTCTTCTTAACGATATAATCGTTACTCAAAAAAAGAAGAATAAAAACTGCGTTTTCTCTTAGCACAGAATGATATTTTTCTGCATTTTTTTACACTACCGTTCATGGAAGTTCGGACATAATTCACATAAATTTCATCGAATGATCATGTAAAAAATTAATACATAAAATAACAATTGTATTATTTTTGAAATATATTTTAGATCACTTATACACATACTTGCAATTGCAAAAGTTTTATAAATTATTTTTAATTTTATATGCCAAAATTGAATTAAAAAATATTTTATAAAACTTTTGCTAATCTATTCTCCATTTATGGGGATAGGGTGGCAATACACTATAGCGTGAGTCCATATCTCGAATTTTTGTAATTTATTAATTATAGTATCAATGTTGTATGAAATAATTCTTACAGGATTTTTTTTCATTTCTTTTTTTGTTATTCATTTTTTTGTTATTTTTTCCTATATTCTTATAAAAAATAAATTAAACATCGAATGATATATTGGGAGTACAAATAAGTTTCCGCCGTTTGCAAAAGACGGCGCCACTAATAAACTATAGTTAAAATTGTTTGATGTAAAACGACATATCGTAAGATTGGACATCCGGCACCATCATAACTTTGAAATATTAACGATTTTGTATCAACATCATATATTTTTTTTGTACGAAGATGAGTTTTGAGCCGAATAAGCGTCATTTGCTTTTGATTTACTTCTTTAATTTGAAGAAATCTGCAGCTGAAGCTCATAGATTGCTTGTAGAAGCATATGGTGATGCTGCCTTAAGTGAGAGAAGTTGTCGTGAGTGGTTTCAAAAGTTTAATAATTTGAACGTCGAAGACAAAGAATGTAGCGGAAGGCCGAAAGTGTACGAAGACTCGGAATTAGAAACATTATTGGATGAAGATTCGTGCCAAACGCAAAAAGAACTTGCACTTACAGGAGTGACTCAACAAACAATTTCATACTGTTTGAAATCATTGGGAATGATTCAAAAGCAAGGGAATTGGGTTCCATATGAACTGAAGCCGAGAAATGTTGAACGCCGATTTTTCACATGTGAAATGCTGCTAAGCATAAACGAAAGAATTTTTTGCATCGTATAATCACTGATGATGAAAAATGGATCCACTACGATAACACAAAAAAGAGGAAATCATGGGGACCATTTGGCCATGCAACATCGACAGCCAAGCCGAATATTCATGGAAAAAAACTCATGTTGTATATTTGATGGGATCAGCTTGGTGTCGTATATTATGAGTTGCTCAAACCGAACGAGACCATTGCTGGGGCTTTCTACCGAACACAATTGATGAGACTGAGCCGAGCACTCAAGAAAAAACGCGCCCACTACTACTCCAGGCATGACAAAATTATTCTCCTGCATGATAATGCTCGACCACATGTTGCAGCGCCGGTCAAAACCTACTTAGAAACACTCAAATGGGAAGTTCTACCTCCGCCGTATTCTCCAGACATTGCTCCTTCCGACTACCACTTATTCCAATCGATGACGCATGGCCTATCTGAGCAGCACTTCACGTCATATGAAGATACCAAAAATTGTATTGATGATTGGATAGCCTCAAAAGATGAAGCGTTCTTCCGACGCGGTATCCACATGCTATCGGAAAGATGGGAAAAAGTAGTGGCTAGCGATGGATGGATTACTTTGAATAAAACATTATGGTATGTACCGTTCTTTCACAATAAATGCTTAATTTTTGATAAAAAACGGCGGAAACTTATTTGTGCTCCCAATACTATTCTTATTACTACCATATTCTCGATTAAAAATATCATTAATTCTTTTTGTACAATACATAATTTCATTCTTATTTTTACCGACTATAACGTATTAGTCCAGGATGCTAAATGTAGGAATTTCTTGAGCAGAAATTTTGATCAGGCTCTGAAATGGATCTGATAAGCGTGTTCTGGCGTCTAATCAAATTCTAGTAAAAAGTCCTGTAAATGTAACATCGAGAATTAAGATTATTTAATTAGGATTTTCCTTATCATGTTGTTGAGTCTAAAAATATTTGAATCCCGAAAAAAATTAAATCCAGTTTTATTATTAAAATAAGTATTATTGATTAATCTTATTCTAGAATACACACAACAAAATTAAAAAAAACATTTTCCTCTGAACGTGGGAATTAATTTTATGGAAATTATATTTTAAAACGGTCGCCCATTCGAAAGCTGTACCATCAATTACTTGACCTCTACAATCATATACAAATCGTTACTTCAATGATCCACGAACACTAAATGTTAATGAACGTATAGTTATGTATATATCAGTATAGCCTTGAAAAAATTTGTACAGTTTAACTTAACAGTTAGTCTAGTCACTTACAACTATACTTACTATTGAACTCTGATGAAACTTTTTCTCAGAATTTTTCATATAATTTTTCAGAATTTCTATATAATTTTATAACTTTTCCACATTTTTTATACGAATTATAACAGTTTTCAATAAATCTACATCTTTTCTCAGAATTTTTCATATATGTTAATTATGAGATATCGTAAGATTTTTAAGATTTTTTGTAAGTATAATTTCTGATGAAATATTGTAAAATCTAAAAATTAAATCCGTATAATAAATCAAACTAACAAGATTTCTTATAAATCAACGTACTGAAAAGGATACGTGCAGTAGAAATCAAGCGGAGAAGACAAAATATAATAATATATCTATGAAATGTGAAACTTCTTTATTCACTAACGCTATTTACATGTTTCGGCTCACATTTGATTTCTCCACAGAGACAACACAAACTAACATAAATAAATAAAAATTATTCTGTCATGGTGAGCTCCTCTCGAGAAATTAAATGTTAGAATTAAATCCAAAAAGAGAGAGAAAGAAAAAGAAAAAAAAATAAATGAAAATAAGGAAATGGTGGAAATATCGGAATAGAGAATATGAAAAATT
>NW_012130115.1:1291301-1291828 GCF_000143395.1 Atta cephalotes | reverse complement strand
TTCCTTATTTTCATTTATTTTTTATTTTTATTTAATTAATTTATCAAAAAGACTTTAAGACTATAATTAATTATCCCGAAAATAAGGACGTTCACTCTGATCACAAATCACAAACTATATCGCAAACATTAGGTCAGCCAGTGTTTTTCGTACGTAATAATTTCGTACGTAATGCCTTTCTGGCATGATTTTTGATTACTTACTAACTTATTTTCATGGAATAGATTAGCGTTTTAATGTTAAATTTTTCCATTTGTAATCTTGAATAATACTAGCTCAAACTAAAAATGACTCACTGTGTCTGACACTGACTAGCCAAAATATCAAGACTCGATTTTTTATATTAATAATTCATAATAATGTTTGCGATACAGTTTGAGATTCGTGATCAGGATGAGAATAGAATAATAAGGGAATTCTGGACTACTATATGTTCGTGCGTATATATATATATGCGGTGTGTGTGTGTGTGTGTGTGTGTGTGTGTGTGTGTGTGTGTGTGTGTGTGTGTGTGTGTGTGTGTGTGT
>NW_012130115.1:1286554-1289258 GCF_000143395.1 Atta cephalotes | reverse complement strand
CTTCTTTTCTTTTAAGATTTAATATTTTAAATAAATATGATATATATTTATGATTTTTATTTGATATAACTTAGCAACAAATTATGATAATATTTTTAATAATGTAATCAAAAATGCGCTTTCTTATCTATAGCTTAACTTGGAGTTGAGAAAAAAAAGATAATAGAAAGAAATGGTAAGAATCATTTTGAAAACTGAGTAATACATTTAATACATACATTTATTTTTCATGTAACGCAGCGTATACAATATTATCTAATGCATAAGCTATTAGTTCACATTCTATAATAGAATTCTTATAATAAATTTTGTACAAAATTTTTGTAGCATCGTATTAGTAATACAATTTTGGCTAAAAAAGTCACAAAATTTAAATATTTAAATTTCTCACTAACACGGTGAGTATACTAATATAGTTCAAAGTATACATGTTCGACACAATGTTCGAGTTCAAACATGAAAAAAATGGTTTTTGGCTTCATGTGCAAGCACGTACCATGCAATGATATTTTTATATTATATTCATTATTATAATAATTTTAACGAGTTCCACAATTAAAACTTGAATCGTTAGAGAGCAGGAAATAATTGACTGCACTAATCGCTCAATATTTGCACGTCTTTCGATGAACACATTCCATGTCGTATGAGACTTAAATACGACTTAAAAACTATAATATGAAAATATTTTTATGGATTTTAAATAATATAACCTAGTAATACTAATTATAAAAATATTCTTTTTTATCAATGTAATATAATTGGCTAAGCGCGCTTTCTTATTGACTAATTCAATATTATTACGAAGATATGAAGAAATGGCGAAGATACCAAGGATAAAATAATTTTAGAAGAAAAGAATATATATTTTAACATACATTTATTTATCATGTAATGCTGTATGTACAATATAATCTAAATCATAAGCTATTATATAGACTATTATATAATTCACATTCTATAATAGAACTTTTATTATAAATTTTGTACAAAGTGTTTGCAGCATCGCTCTTATTAGTAATATAATTTTGTCTTAAAAATGACACAAAATATTCGAATTTCTTACTAACATCGTGCATATATTGACTCAGTTCATCACATATACATGTTCAACACATTGCTCAAGCTCAAATAAGAAAAGCACAATTGTTGGTTTTATGAACAAACGTGTGCCATTTAATGTTAACTTTACGTTATTCGTATCATATATTTTTAACAAGTTTCACATTTAGATTTTGAATCGGTGATCATAATAATGGGATTATTGACTGCATCGCTCGATGTTTGCACGCCTCTCAATGAACGTCTTCCATGTACAATAGCATGAGGTATGAACATACGGTTTCATCGATTATCACCAATCGCAATTTGCACATGATACAGATCCTATAACGATCCCAATATTCAGAAATTTGTACACTATCGATGTCAATGCATATTTCCTCATCAAAATACGAGGAATGCAGCGAGATTTCGAAGATGTACTAGACAATGTTTGAGAAAATATGATTTGAAGAAAAGAAAACATGTAAATAGATCTTATAAAAATACACAACGTATAATAAGTATAAGCAAAATATTTTATAAAATTAAATGAACTTATTGCCTCTTGCACGCCTCATCCTGTTGAATTGGAACATAAAAGTTCATGCTTTGCGATATTTTATTTTCTCGGAAAACTTATAATTAGCAATTGCTGTCTGAACTCTGTTGAAGCTCTCTAAATGACTGAAGACTGAGATAATATTGCCCGGAATTCTCTTCTTTTAAACAGTGTTCTCTTTCATATTTTTTTATACACACCCTAAGGGATTTTTTTATATACATTATACTTTGAAGAAGTTGCGACGTGGCTACCAAATGATATACATCATAAATATGAAATTGATATACATCATAAGAATGCACTCTAACGGTATCGAATCTCTTTTATCTAAAGAATCGGCGCCAACGACAATAAAGTTTGTCTGCTTTTATTCTCTTTCCAAAAATGAATTTCGGGAAAAAAAATTAAAACATATTCAAAAAGAAATCTTATATTTTATATTTTAAACTTAATACATTTCTTTCAGGCATTGCGACCACCAGTATATTTTAAACACATTTTGTAACGCACAATTCTTAACACGTATTCCACATTGTAAGGTATTAGTAATACTACGTAAAGAATCTTCGTATCAGCATTCAAGATCTCAATGGTCAAGTCATCGCTATTGAGTATATCAGCCAGCTATTCGCGTTTTAAAAATCTTTTAACGTATATGAGAGCCTTATTGTCATCATTCTCTTTCACATCAATTACAACTATTGTAATTAGGCGTTTCACCATACTGTACGGAATCATCCTGTCTTCCCATTGCAATCCATGGTGACAAGCACTCAGCCAGGAAGCGCATTCCTTTTCGGATTTTGTCAAGAAATTCCATGGCATGGGACATGTAAAAATGTTATGAGAGAATAGTTCCGTTTCTCAAGGCCGTCACTTGCTTCACGAATATATATTTCCTTCATACGATAAATCTTTGTACAAACAATTAAATTAGGCATGCATTAAAAAAGCGCGTTTTCCTTATGCCATTAAACGATATTTCAAAAAGATTTTAAATTGATTCCAAAGGTGACACATATATCTCTTTGTTCTTGAATATGGTTACGTTTATTGAATGTAAATAGACAAAAAATGAAGACTTATTTGTTGTACAAT
>NW_012130115.1:1254467-1285097 GCF_000143395.1 Atta cephalotes | reverse complement strand
AATATAGGAGAGAATACAATAGGAGGAAAAGAGAGCGAATAATAGGACCGCAACTGGTGGGACAGAGAAAATTGCGTTCTACAATGGGTGAGGGAGAGTAGATAATAGATTGAAGAAAGAAAAAGAAGGACAAACCTCTTCTCCTGTGACGTCATCCCCCGCGCCGCAGGACCCTAACGTCTGTGTACACTTCCCCCTCTCTGATCCTCACACACACACACACGCACACGCACACGCACACGCACACGCACACGCACACGCACACGCACACGCACACGCACACGCGCACGCGCACACACGCACACACACACACGCACACATACACACGCGCGCGCGCGCACACACACACACACACGCACACGCACGCACGCACACACACACGCACACACACACACGCACACGCACGCACACACACCGCATATGTGCACTACACATAGTGGTCCCCTTTATTATCCTACTGATGAGTGTCTTTATTTTCGGGACAATTAATTATAATCTTAAAGTTTTTTGATAAATTAGTTTTTCATATTCTCTATTCCGATATTCTCTATTTCCATCATTTCCTTATTTTTGTTTATTTTTCTTTTTTCTTTTTCTTTCACTCTTTTTGTTTAATTCTGGCATTTAAATTCTCGAGATAGAGGAGCTCCCCATGACAGGAGTTTTATTTACAATTTATTTATGTTTGTGTTATCTCTGGGGAGGACTTAAAGATAAACCGAACATGTAAGCACGTTTATTGAATAAAGAAGTTTCACATTTCATAGATATATTATTTGCGCAACGTCTTCTGCGTTTGACTCCTACTGCCCGTATCCTTTCCAATTCTTAAAAATAAAATAATAATTTTTAAAATTGTGAAATAAGCAGAATATTTCAGAACTTACTTGTATGAAAAATTTTGAGTAAAGATGTAAACTTTCTAAACATTTCTGAGTATTTCTAAACAAATGTTGGTATAAAAATTATAAAAAGAATTTTCATCAGGAAATATATATAATATTAATATATAATATTAATTTCTCTTGAATATACGAAAATACTGCAATTGAGCAAATTTAGTTAGATAATTATTCAAATTAATAGTCTTAACTCCAATAATCAAGATTATGTTCAGCAGACGCATTTTTATAAATGAATTTTTATAAAATTTTTATAAAATGAAAGAATCTAGCAGAAAAAAAACATCGCTCTACTGCGAGATATTAAACTTGAAGTTAACTGTTTATAAATTAGAGAATCTGTTATATATAGAACATACTTTACCGCTTCCTGATAAGGCCCAAATGGGAAATTCCCGAGTAGAACATATCTTATCACTTCCTGATGAAAGTCTGATCATACATTAGCTCTAACAAATTTCTGCTCAGGTTACATTACATATTCTATAACAACATTACATATTCTATATACGTTTTATACATAAATATATATCTTATACATAAATATCTTGGACATTATATATGCTAATATGTAATTATATAATATGTGGGATAGTTACATCATATAAAAAGTATAAAAAGTTCCGAGACGAAAATGTATCTCAGAAACTATTATATAAAAACTAAAAATAAATTTTAAATAAAGCTTGTAAAATTTGAAAAGGTCATTGGCTTCAACAGTTTGAATTGCGTCGCTAAAATCAGGACATAGTCATCTGGGATTTTTTAATTGTGACCCTTCATTTTTTCTTTCACATTTTTATAGTCCTCGTTGAGACCTTTCCAAAGCACTATAACTACATTTTAAGTCAGTTTGTTTCAAAATAATTGAGTATTTTAGGATAAGATATCGGCAACTACAAGCGCATTAAAAATGAAATCTGTTTTTTTAATTATGTTATATGTCTTGTTTAATAGATCATAAACTACAACATATGAGAAAATTACCTTATTTCACTAGGAGTCAATTTCTGATAGAATTTGTACTGGATTCTTTATTAAGAATTGAAGAAAATTCTACGCAGTCAATACTTTTTCATTTATACGTGTATTGAACACCATTTGACATTAAATTAATTAGTTATATGCACCATCTTATTATATTGTATTCTTTTTTGCTCGTTTTTTGTTCTATTTGTCACTTTTCAATTGATTGACATTGATACAATCTTTTTAGAGAGATTCTTAAGAATCAAATAAAGTACGCCAACTTTCATTTCTTTCAAAACAAAACAGCTTTGGTTTGAAAAATTTTTAGGGAATATTTCCATTATTTCCAAAATATTTAATTCCAGCCTTTAAAAATGAGTCACTAAATAATGCACATTTATGTGCATACATACCTAGGAAACATTTCCTCAACGCATGTGTTCAAAATAACAACTTCTTCTTGAAGTTTTTCTTCCAATTCGAACTTCATTTGTTCATATAATGCGGAGCTGCGCTCTATGATCGGCTTGATACGTCTTAACCATTGAATTGTTGTGTTGTTCAATTCAATATGATGTTTTCCCAGTGTAGTCATTCCAAATAATGAACTCATCATACGAACCGAAAGAATTATTTTGTCCTGTAAATCTATCATCATTGTGGATGTCGCTGTCAACATATATTGTCCTGCATTAAAAGTGATCATTATTAATTAATCCTTTTGACATTAAAAAAAGTAACGCTATTACAGTATATAAAAATAACAAGAGAATTTAAATTTTTTAAGAATGTTGTAAAAATAACTGATTTACTATTTACATTTATTAATTATTTGAGATAGAATTTGAAAATGCCATGAAAAATTTACTATTTGTATACTATTTGTTTTTATTGAGAATTCATATTAACACAAAATTCATATTAATTTAAAATTTATTAATTTAAAGAAAGAGTTAGAACTAGTAAAAGTAGATAATAAAACGGCAATTATGAATCAAGATTGTTGAAGCACAGAGTTTAATGTTCTGACGATACAGCTCTATTCATAAAACATATTAAAATGTTTCAATTCATTTTTGAGTCATCATCAGATAATATAATAATCCAGAATATTAAATATTTAGTCAAGCGATATGGAGCTTCTTAATGAAATAGATGTCAATGATATGAGGATTATATTGCCATCCAAAGAGCCAAATGTATACGCATTATTTTCCATTTAGTTTCCATTCCATTATTTAGAGTCAATAAGAATGTCCAGTTTCAAGCAAAAGAGCGAAAAGTTTATAATTTCATCGTTAACAATCCTTAACAAAAATCGTCAAGCGTTGTAAACAAAAGAAATATGATTGACACGTTTAAAGGAAGTAAAAAAAACTATTAAAAAACAAAACATTAGATGATTTTAAATGAATTTGAGCAGCCAATAAAAGATTATTTTATATGTCACTTAAGAAATAAAGGACAAAATATATATAAAGAAAATATACTTTCGAAGACAAAGCTTTTGCTTTATCATTATATAGGAAAAGTTCATCAATGTACAAATACATGCAAAAAAATATTTTATTTGCCAAGCAGAGAATCATTACGAAAGCACAAAATGTGCTATAAAGCCAGGAATATGTGATAATATATTTAAAGAAATGAAAAATCGTATAGAATCATTTGATGACGAAAAACATAAATATTGTGTCTTACTTTTCGATGAAATGAAATTAGATGTTTCATTAAATTTTAATTCAACTGCTGATTTAGTTAAAGAATATATTGATAATGATCGTGTAAGAAAAATGGAATTAACTGACCATGTCTCAGTCTGGATGTTAATAGGCACATATGATATTTCTATGGAAATAATCGATAGCGATTAGATAGATTTTCTTTCTGTAAAGCTACTACTCCATTAAATTGAAAAATACTCCAAAATTTTTGTCTTATGGAAATTATGAATCTAATACTTTTAAATATTTAATAAATTTGGAAAAATTTTTACAATCATCATTATTACAGGAAGATGAAAATATAAATACCAAATATAAAAATACCTAATGAATTTGACAGTAACAACAATTCAATTTTAAGTATCCAAGATTTTAAACTGCAAAAACTAATGTCACAATTTACAAACAAATGTGACATATGTTTTCTAAATAAAATTTGTTAGACATACAAAATACAATATTTATAGATTATATGATAAATATATAACTTGTTATTGCATACCATTAATATCGTACATTATCCAATTTTCAAATTATATTAAACAAGTGATAATGCAGAAATTTAATTTTGAGAGTGTACTTATTCAATGATGAAGAAAACATTGATATATAAATTTTATTGATTATATAATCGTACAAATACGTTTTAAAACAATAAGACAAATTTTGAAAGGATCGTTATATTCATTTTCGATTGATTCGATATACTAATAAAAATTGCGTAAGATATATTTTAAAAAGCACAGCAAAAGAAATTAATTATTTCATGTGTTATGTTTTAATTTTATTGTAGAAATAATATTATATTAAAATATACGTATCACAAAAAGTAACGCGCTTTAAAAATTGATAAAATAGAGGAAGATATAGCATTGGAGAGACACTTTCAGCCTCTCGTCGAACCTCTGAAACAGATTGTCAAAACTGCACCGCGAGCAAGGAATCTCAGCCGATTAAGAAAAAAGTAAAAAATGTTGCAAACGATAAAAATATTAAAGAAAGAAAATCTAAAAATAACGAAAATAACAAAGATAATAATGATGATTTCTAGATGGATTCAACCATCATCTAAAAAAGAATACAGAAAAAATCAAACATCACATTGGTTTCACTCAATTCTACATCGAGTGAAATACGTAAATTATCGTACGAACGTCCACACTATCCCTTAATCGAAGACGTTTATGAAACGCCCAATGAATCGCTTAAAGTGTTAAACGGTCTTTGCGAACGCAACGTGAGGAGTTGTATGATGAACTGAGGTCGCTGGGACAAAAATACGTAGATATGCTTCTTTGTAGTGACAGAGAAAAGGAAATTGATCACGTTTATGATTTACATCTCAGCAAAAACGGCACATGTTCAGTGATAAATAGTTCGCTTTAAATACGAGTAATTTCATAATCGTAGATGTAAAGAGTAAAATTCGTACATTTGGATTGTATGAATTAATTTTCAAAAGAATTCCTGACGATACTACGATAGTCGTTTGGTAAGTCAGGTAAAAAAGCAATAAAATCACCTATTTTCCGGAAAATTCTTTTTTACTTTTCGAAAGTCGTTCCTTGGAGCTCTACACATTTAGTCCAGCGATGTTCCAATTTTTTGATCTGTTCAGAAAAGTAGGAAATTTCGAAACATTCAAAATACGCATCCACAGTAGCGATGATCTGCTCATTAGAAAATTTTTTTCCCCCGAGCCAGATCTTGAGGTTTGTAAATAGAAAGAAGTTACAAGGCCAAATCAGCAGAATAGGATGAATGGGGGAGCGATTTGAACCTTAATTTAGTGCAATGTTGCCATTGCTACTGTGGATGCGTGAGCCGGAACGTTGTCATAATGAAAAATGATTTTTTTGCGCGCCGATCTTCGTTTCGTTCGCAACTCTTTGTACAAACGATTTAGAATTGTAGAATAATACTCCTGTGACTGTTTGACCCTTCTGTAAGTAGTTAATGAAGATGATTCCTTGGGAATCTCCCAAAACGATGGCCATTATCTTCCCGGCCGATAAAACTTCGTCTTTTTCGGCACATATTCACCAGGCATTGTCCATTATTTCGACTACTGTTTTAACTCAGATGTATAGATATGGTGGATCCAGTCTTGTCTACGATCACGAATCGATAAAAGTCTTGTGGATTGCGCTTAAGCAATCAACAAACACTGCTGAAATGTCTTTTCGCGTGCGTTTTTAGTCGATGCAATCGCAGTCAGCAATCGCGGAATCTATGGAGAACAAAACTTTTCCATTTCTAATTCTTTGAGCAGGATATTATGCATCCAATCTGAGATATCTACAATCTCTATGTCACGCATCTTCATTTGGCGATCTTCCGCTATAAGATATGATTTTTTTCAATCATTTCTGGCGTAGTGACTTCAACTAGACGTCCGAGGTGCTTCTTTGATTGAGAGAGAGAGAGAGAGAGAGAGAGATATCCGGCTTCTTTTTAATTCATTAATCTAAAAATAAATGGTTTTTAACGCTGGTGTAGAGTTGGCGTAAACTTTCAACTCGGTTTTGATCTACGCAGCCGTCCAACTTCTTTAAATAAAAATGGTTAATCATTGTACTGAATTCGTTTTTTCTCCGTTTTTTACGACAACAGCTGCAATGCTTGCTTCCAACGTCTGCCACAGAAACAAAATATCACTTTTGGCTGAAACTTAGTACGAAACAGTTTGAATAGTGTTACTTCTTGACCATATACTACACAGTTCATTATGGTTCATCCATCTCGCAAAAATTTACTCGACTTATCGAACGACTCTCGTATTTATACAGAAGATGATAAACTAACATATTAAAATGTTAGCAACGAATGCTCATAGGCACTGTCATAAAACAGATAATCCAATAAATTAGGTAACAAAGAGTACAAATATAAGAATATAATAGCAGCCTTTAGTCAGGTAAAATACAAGTTAAATGGACATACCATGCATAAAGAAACGACAAGTTAGATAAAAATGTTGGAAAAGATATAATACCATATGCCATAATTCTAAACGACAAGTCATGTAAAATAGTCGAAAAAGATTGAATATCACATACCATGATTCTAAACGACAATAAAATCGATTGTGTTCATTGGGATGATCCTACGAGTTCGTGGATCGTCTCCGATTGCTTGAGCTCTCACATAAGACATGTCACAATGCTCACGATAACGAAATCTTATCCATTATCTAAGAACTTCGTGATTCTGGCTTTATTATAAATTAAAACGAAGGTACGCAATCATATTAGTCGACATTGATGAACGTTTGCGCAAGATCTTTGTAACATTTTGCGCATTATATCGTAATAAAAATAAAACATTTGAGAAGATCTCGAAAAGTGACGACTGGTGGAAGAACTGTACGCTCCAGCGAGAAGAAGTTTTCTACCAAGTTAGACATGTTAGATAGCTTACTATTGAATGTCGCAAAAAGTGTGAACAACTGTTGCGCCAAGTTAAATTCTGTCGAAAATCAAAACTGTCAAAATCAAAAGTAAAATTCAAATACTTATCTTTATTATTATTTCTTAATCCAAAGGTACTATCTCTAATTTTTATGAAATGAACCTAAGATATACGTATATCTTGTTGAAGGATCTTCCTATTCCAATCCAAATGATTTAAATTCCTCTTAAATGAAATTATTATATCACAATTCATTCAAAGATATTTTCTCTTCCAACTAAAGTAGTGGTTATTTAATTCTTCTTCAAAATGTTATACAAAACATTATTACAAAATTACATTATTTGTGCTTGCCTTGCTCAATTTAAGTGTTATCATAAAAAATTAAAGAGTGCATCGTATAAAACGAAAAAATTTAATTTAAATAGAAAAATTTTTCATGTAAAAACATTTAGATCTCTCTTAGCTGCTAGATCTCGATGTAATAACATAGTAGTAAACTATGAATGTAATATTTCGAAAAATAAAAAAAATAAAAATGTAATATTTAAAAAAATAACAAAAATCAGAAGCATATTGAAAAATTAGAATTATATTAAAAAATATGAATATTTAGAAAAATGTAAAGAAAAATAAAAAGCATTCCCTATGAGAGTTAACGTATTAAGCATGTGTATATATGCGAATTTAGATGTAAGACGTATGAAAAAGAAGTTATGAAAAAGAAATAAATAGTAAACTTTATTCTTATTCAGTGTAAAGTTCAAATTAAATTTATTACTTTTATTACTTTAAATTACTTATTCGATCTAGAAGCACTAAGTGTTTTCACATGAAAAATTTTTCTATTTAAATTAAATTTTTTCATTTTATACGATTAATTTTTTAATTTTTTTTGATACATTTAAATTGAACAAGATAAGAACAAATAATGCAATTTTGTGATAATGTTTTATATAATATTTTGAAGAAGAATTAAATAATCATTACTTTAGTTGGAAGAGAAAATGTCTTTGAATGAATTGTGATATAATAATTTAAGAAGAATTTCAACTATTTGGATTGGAATAGGAAAATCCTTCAATAAGATATACTTTGGTTTCATTTCATAAAAATTAAAGATAATACCATTTGGATTAAATAAATAAATAATAATAAAGATAGTATCATTTGAGTTTTGATTTTGATAGTAGAATTTAACTTAGCACTATAGTTGTTGATATCAATTTTTTTATACAAATGATACATGTCATTAGATTAATACAATATTCATTATTTATTTAATTTGGCATGGTATAAAAAAAATGGGATTTAACTTTGCGCTAGTTCTTAACATAAAATTTTTTAAAGGAATGGTACATATCATTAAAGTTAATATTATTTATATAATTTGATATCCAAATTACATGGAATTTAACTTGGTGCCAATTTTATTGATATCAATATTTTTATACGAATGATACATATCGTTAGAATTAAGTAAATAACAAGGGACAATATCATTTGTGTTTTACTTTTTGTTTTAATTTGATAGAATTTAACTTGATTAGTTAAGATTATAGCATCTGGGTTTTAATTTTTCATTTGATTTCATTAATTTTTTTCGAAGTGTAATAATTTTTGACATAGAATTAAAATTGCCATTACTTAGGTTGGATTAAAAAGACGTTCAATAAGAATCTATCTTTGAAGAAAAAACTACTAGTATTCTAAAACTACTAGTATTCAACTAAACAGTAAACACAAATAAAAGTCAGTTCCACAGTCAATTAAATAATTGGCGTTGGTGAAAATGATTTTTCACGAAAAACACGCATGCTTTGCGCTTTTTTTTACCTTTTTTTAAAAAGATAAGTTTGTATAAATAATAAGAAACAGTACTATTTGTGTTTTAATTTTCAACATATATTCATTACGTACATAGCGAAAGAATCAAACAGCTAAATTTTTATTAGATAAAATTATTTAAAAGTAGTTTATCATCATAATTTCATAGTAAATTTTTCTTAAAAAATTTCATAGTTAATTTCATAGTAAAGTTTCCATTTGCGAAAAGAAATTTACAGATCACGAAGTTGAGCCAATAAAGCTTCATTTTTGTGACATTCAATAGTCTAACAGCCATAACAGTCGTATTTGCGTTACTGCTCTATGAGAACGACGAGTTGTCAACTAAGTGTATCTTCCTTTGACTAAGCGTATCTTCCTTTTTCGTCAGTACACCGTTTTTCTATTTAAATAAAAAATTATTTCGTTATTTTGTGACTCTGTAGAATTTATTATTGAATATGATGGAAGAGAAAACTTGCTTTTCCATATTACCATCGCTTTGTTGCATATTACCATCGCTTCACTCCTGCAACAATTGTCTCAAATTGTTTCAGGAACTGTTCCTTGTCATTTGTTGATGTCATAGCTCTGTCATAAAACATATTAAGTTACAATAAATGTCAATACATGGTCGAAATTTAAAAACGGAAAAATAAAGAGCACGATATCGTTAGCAAATGATTATATTTTTACAATACATTATAATCTAATTCCACATAATTAAATATATAAACATTTCGGCCTTACATTAGGCCATCTTCAGTATCTAATAATTAAAAAATATTTACGACCAACAACGATTTGCCTACATACATGTATTGTTCTACAGCAAAACACAGCAAACACAAACACAATTAGTCAGTTCCATGGCCAATTAAGTAATTGGCATTGGTGAAACCAAATGATTCTTCACGAAAAGCACGCATGCTTAGCACATTTTTTATCTTGTTAAAAAGAAAAGATTTGTATAAATAATAATGAACCATTTGTGTTTTACTTTTTAATTTGATAGAATTTAACTTGATTAGTTAAGATTATAACATCTGGGTTTTATTATCTTATCTTTAAAATTATCTTTAAAGTTGTAAATAGTAGCATACAACAACCGTGATAGTTTAAAAAGTTAAATCCTAGTTAAAATCTTATGTCGAAGTCAATGAGTTCAATACGTGAGTAATACGTACTCATTATAATTATCTTGAATAGAATTCAGCAACGACAATTCCTTACTTATAAAGTTTTGTATCATCGAGAGTATTGTATAATGTATAATATTGTTTAGTTTCTTTGTGTTTAGCTGAAACTGTAATATGTTTCTTTAATCTAAATTTTGTGAAATAGATACATTTAAATTATAGAATTGTTCTTATGTTTGTAAATAATAAAAATTAATCCAGTTAACCTTGATTATATAATAGAGTTCCACGAAACGTCATTGATATTGCGTCAATTCAGAGCGTTCTGGAACATTGTCCAATTGCCTCGTTAAAGATGCAATAATTCTTTTTAGCCAATTGCAATCGCATTCTTGTTATAATTTCCTTTTGTTCTTCATATTCTTTGATATAATAAACATGTTACTCCAAATATATTTTTTATAAAATTATAGAAATTATACGTATACTTTAGTATGTTCGGAATTAGTTGCGCATTTCGAGCTGATTTTTGAAATGCTGCCTTTTCTTTCACAACTTCTCAACGTCTTCGACGCCGAATTGTTGGATCGCGCGCATTTCAAGTCGTAGTATAAGAAACATGCTGATCATACTTTCCAGCAAATTATCATGAAAATATTTTCCTTCCTACATAATTATTATTTTCTTAATGTGATGATTGAACATCATATTAATAAGTAAATACATTTTACTGAATGTAATAATAATTTTGTACTGAATGTACTTTTAAAATATTACTTTATTATTTTTATTTTTTATTTATTATTTTTATGATACATTCGGTTTTTTTTAAAGATCTACTAGTCATGCTTTTGCATGAATGTAATATAGAATTTTATTTTAACATCGCATATATCTAGCTATCTGTTTATATTTTTCTTTAGTGGAATAAACCTGAAGAATGCACTTAAATGATGCATCAATAATAGAACTTCAAACATAATAAAGAGTATTTGCAATAACATCTAGATATGGTGAACGCCTTTTCTTAATTAGTTGCTAAGAAGAAGCATAAGCGTCCATGACCATATCATCAATTATATGTATCTTTTTTCTTAGAGTGAAAACGTGAAAATTTTTTGTATGTACATACATGCATACATATACCGTTTCGCGTGACGTTGTACATGTAGAAAACAACGGCATTATACGAGTCATCAGTTGTATATGACTTGAGTTCACAGTATTGTTGCCGCGCAACAATATTATTATTGTCAATTCAGTGTAGTGTTCTACATATATATGTGTGTGTGTGTGTGTGCGTGCGTGTGTGTGTGTGTGTGTGTTTAGTGTCCACAAAATGGAAAAAATATAGAAACAGAAAATTGTCTGCTTTTAGTAAGAGAAGGTTATGGGTGTTTTTTAACAAATGACTCATTTAATACAACATAGTGATTATCTTATCCTTGTATATTGATGAATAACAACTGTGATGCACCGTGTCACACGGGGTCTCTTGTTAGAAGACACTCTATAAAGCCAAACTTGATTAAAAGGTTACTGTCATGTGTTTCTTGTTGGAAAGCATCCTGTAAATCCAGAATGATAAAGGTTATCATTATGTCATTCGTGAAAATATCATATGATTATTTATCATACAAGTGATATGATTAAATGTTATAACAATAAATTGTGCTTTGCTTAATTATCCAATGTCAGAAGCGTTCATCGTGAGCTAATTATTTTTAATTTACTGCCAGAAACATTTCGATTATCTGATGAATTATACAATTGCGAAACCAATTTGTAAAATTTTGCATCTGCAATTGAAGAAATGTGAATGGATGCGTTATCATGATGGAATCAAAAACTGATTGCTTGACCGAAACAAAGAAATTAATAAACACATCTGTCTGAAACTTTAACAGTAATCTTGAGAAGGATCAAACTTTTCTAAAATTATAGCAGCTTGATATTTGTGGAATCATTTCTGTATTAAACAGAGAACTTTTCGAATTTATATCCTCGTATAAGTCAACATATTAATAATATTGGGTTGTCCGGAAAGTTCGTGCCGATTTTGAAGAAAAATTGAAACACAGAAATTTAAATTTTAATATACATTTATTAAATTATATAGGTGCCATTCTGTTCTACAACCTTTCTCCATCTTTCAGGCAACTTGAAAATTCCATCCTTCTAGAATCTCTCAGGTTTTTCAGCGAAAAACTTTTCTAAGTGATTTTTTTACCTCGACCAAAGAGTTGAAGCTTTTTCCATTAAGGGAATTTTAGAATGATCGAAATAGATGGAAATCAGAGGGCGCGAGGTCTGGTGAATATGGTGGATGGAGTAGAACATCCCAACCGAGCTCCAACAACTTTTGTCGAGTTATCAAAGACACATGAGACCCGCGCATTGTCTTGATGAAAGACGACGCCCTTCCGATTCTGGACGTTTTTGTTCAATTGCTGTCTTCAATTTGTTTAATTGGGAATAATACTTCTCTGAATTTATCGTCTCGTTGTTTGGTGAAAGCTCATAATACAGGATCCCTTTCCAATCCCACCAGACACAGAGTATGACCTTTAGTTGAAGACCGGCTTTTGGGGTGGCTAAAGATGGTTCATTCCGCTTTCCCCAAAATCTTTTTCGCTCAACATTATTGTAAATGATCCATTTTTCGTCTCCCGTCACTTGCTTAAAAAATGATGTCTCTTCGTTGCGTTTATAGAGTGAGTCGCAAATGGAAATGCGATCAGTTTTTTTTCCGTTAAATCGTGAGGAACCCATACGATTTATGTAGCCAAGCTTTATAAAATGCTCGTGGATGATGGATTTTGATATATTCAACATTTCTGCTAATTTATTAGGTGTACAATTTTGCTTCTGCCGTTTTCCTATAAATAGTTTTAGCGGTAAGTGATCGAAATAAATAGATCATAGACGTCATACAATAAACTTGGGCATCTATCAACATAACCCTATAGAAACATTAGTCGATTTGTGTCTGCCTCATAAAGTTATTCTCGATTGAAAATGTCAGTTTACCAGCCAAATTCTCGTCATTTGGGAAGTTTTAATTTTTTGCTTCAATATGAAGAAATCTGCGGCTGAGGCTCATCGAATGCTCTCACATACTTATGGTGAGGCCACTATTAATGAAAGAACGTGTCCTGAGTGGTTTCAAGAACGGTTTTGACGTTCAAGGTCATGCTCTGTATTTGGTGAGACCAGCTCGACGTAGTGTATTATGAACTGTTAAAACCGACTGAAACAATCACAGGCGATCGGTATCGAACGCAATTGATGCGTTTGAGCCGAGCATTGAAAGACAAACGGTCGCAATACAACGAGAGACACGGTAAAATGATTTTGCAGCATGACAATGCTCGACCCCATGTTGCGAAAGTGGTCAAGACATACTTGGAAACGTTGAAATGGAAAGTCCTATCCCACCCGCCGTATTCTCCAGACGTTGCTCCCTCTAACTATCACTTGTTTCGATCAATGGCACACGGCCTGGCTGACCAGCACTTCCGGTCTTATGAAGAAATAAAAAATTGGATCGATTCGTGGATAGCCTCAAAAGATGACCGGTTTTTTCGACGCGGGATTCGTACGCTACCCGAAAGATGGGAGAAAGTAGTGGCCAGTGATGGACAATACTTTGAATCATAAATGTATAACCAGTTTTTTATAATAAAGCCTCGAATTTCGGAAAAAAAACGGCGGAAGCAAAGTTGTACACGTGCCGTATAGCGTGGGTTATTCTCGATCGGTGTTTTAATTTGATCTTCGTCTGTAGTGGAGGGTCTACTCGGGCATTCTTAATCTTCAAGGTTGAAATCACCAGCTTTAAACCACTTCCGTTCTTTCAGCTACAGCACCTTCGCCATAAACAGCGCATATCTTGTTTGCCGCTTGTGAGGCATTTTTGCCTTTCCGGTAAAAGAAAAGCATTAAATGCCTAAAATACACTTTATTTTCTTCCATATTCAAAGGTGTATAAAACTGACAAAAATTAACGTATCGTAACCAAATTTTTTTCCAAGTATGTCTGAAATACCGTCTTTTACGATATGTACGCATGTCATTTGTTTTCAATCGTTCGATATATTTAGACCTGTTTTTACGCCACATACCAAAAATCGGCACGAATTTTCCGGACAACCCAGTAACTGTGTATTAGAATCTACAATAAAAATAGCATGTTTCATTAAAAAAACATGGATCTTGATCTGACCCTGTCCATCCAAGATCAAACGGAATATCAATAAATAACTTTTTTGAAACCTTTTGTCTTAAGCGTTTCTTCCAAAAACGTTATGTAATGCTTTAGCACAAGGATGGCCACATTGAGTCATAGGACATTAATTATAGTCAACGCACTATATTTTGACGTACTATGTATGCCGATACAAGTATAATTCACATTCCTTCGCGATTAGTTATAGTCTTTCGTATGTTCAGCTCAAATCCGAGATCTTTTTGGACATCCTATATAATATATATGTTATACATATGTGCTATACATATATATATATATATCATATATTACACGGTCAATAGTCATAAGTAGTATGTGAGCAGCCATGGGGGCCATCAAAACAAATCCCCTCCACGTCCCCCTCTGGCGCTATGGGCGTGGCCTAGATAGTCAGTCCGAAAAAGAGCGCGCTCTGATTGATCGAGGAATGAAGCGGATAGATAATAGAGTAATTAAATGTGCTCTTGATTGATTCGCCCTATATTTGCCAAAGATCTGATTGACTGGCACTGTATCTACCCGCGAGGTGATTGGAGAAGAGAGTGATAGAGGACCTCTGATAAAATGGAGAGTGAAGTCCGAAAAAATGGTGAATAGAGATTGGGGCTGTAGTATTTTTTTGTCGTGAGTACGAATACAGGGCATGAATAGCGGACGATTTTATAAGGGTCATTTTTTTATTGGCGCGACATAATGTCTCCGACCTATTGGCATTTGTTTTTATTTATGAGAGATGAAATCTTATACGAAAATTAGGGAATCTAGAGAGAGACTCCCTAATCTTTTTGCTAGAAAGAATGGGAGAGGTAAAAGAGGAACAACATGTTCAACTGGTGCAACATCTTCGAGCATTACTTTAAAAAAATTCTTTCTATATTTTATGTATTTAATGTATATTATATAAGTCTGTAATACGAGAGAAAATGTATTTATTGTAAATGAGAGTAGGATAGGGTAAGAAACAGGCAATTACAAGTTCAAAACGTTTGAAAGGGATATTACATAAAGTAATTATTTTATTTTTTTGAAAGAGTACGTTTGAACATGACGACATACAATATGAGAATTTACGAATTTATGTTTACAATGAAGAAAAATTTCATGAAATAACTGTACGATTAATCGGTCATTTCGCTTACAATCAGAGGTAAGATTAAGAAACTGACTAAGATTATAGCCATACACATAAAATGTAAAAATACATAGCAATATTGTCCATAAGTTTGAGAAAGTATTCCTTATAGCATTGTCGTATTCCAGCGATACGTGGTGGAGTTTCGTCGAAGTCGCAAGAGGAATCTTGGATCTAAGAATGGCAAGCCATAGCCGATCGAAATACGTTCCTGTTTCGTGTTCATCGATGTAGAAGACGACCCAGTGTTCGCCAGGTCGATTGTGATTGTGTTAGCGACAATGGCAGTCGACCTCGTACACACCCTCGGCAGGATAGACTCCTGCATGTCGGATACTGAGATGATGTAATGCGTTTAAAACTTCTAGCGAATTCATTTCACGTCGGAGAGCGTGAGAAAGGAAATGTTTGTGTAAATTCAAAATGTACTTCTTTTGCCAGCGTGTGCGATATGAAGCTCTCAAAAATGCTCGATGATTATGAGACGCTAGTGTTAGCTATTTTCACGGCGAATTTGCTTGTTTGTCCTCACTCTGGTTCATCTTTTCTGTCACGATATTTTTCCTCCACGCTTTAATGTTGCGAATGATATCATGTTTCTGATTTTTAAATTGAATTGAAAAATTCCCACTGTCTGTCTTTTCGCTCTCGACGTCGCTCTCGCTCCAATTTTCTAAGGAAAGGCTATCGTAACTTGAATTGCTGCTATTTCGTATAGTTAACCAGCGTTTCAATTTGTAAGTTGTGTAAGGCGCAATGTGATTCGACGCTAGTTCGAAATCCGTGATGCGTGCAGCGTTGTTCACGACCTTCGAAATCTGGTAGATTTTTGAAAGCTGCAGAAATTCCTTCCAGATTATGTACGTTTCTAGAGAGTAGATTACTCAGATAACGTTGTTCTCTTGTCCTCTGGAATAGAGCGTGTATGTAATGTCACGCAGATGTATCGTAAAGTTTTTTGAATTGACGTCTTCATCGAACTATTCAATTCCATGATAATTTTATGTAAGCCAGTTGTTTTCTCAACTTACTTTCGGGTAAATCGTCAAATAGACAAGATGACATCATAATCCAGTGTCCAGTAATCGTTGTATTAATCGCTAGAACCGCGATTTCTTTCGGAATAAAGTTTTCTTCGACATCGTGAAAACTTTGTCGACTATATTCATTATGATATTTCGAATTTTCGCTACTCTTTTTTGCATCACGAAATGCTGGGATGTCACAAACAAGATTCCTTTTTCGTCACTTCGCGTCCATTTAGATGAGAAAAAAAATGTGTAGGGAGGGGGGGGGGGGAAATAATTTTCTCGCGCAAGCCATAGGGCTAACCGGAAAAGTTGACAATGACTTGATGCGAGGAGTCGATTACTAAAATGTTATCAAACTCAGTATAGATACAATTAATAGTCACGGAAAGAGCTTTTTCGAATCTCACTTCTAATTGTAAGTCTTTCGTGTTTTACGAGATTCCAATGTCCTGCGCAATTAGCAGATAGATCTGGAGTAAGATTGAAAGCGAAAACAGTATATAGCCATTGGTGTAATCATCTCTACAAAATTACTCTCATTCAGAAAGTGAATGCCGGTTCCCGAGAATAATGTGTGGTAAGCTTCAATGTAGAACGGTTCTTTCGAAAAATTTGGTTGTATCGGTCTACGGAAATTTGTATGCCATCGGCGTACAGCGAAAAGAAATTTATGCCATAATTTTTGAAATTAAACGAATTCAATTTTCTAT
Organism: Atta cephalotes; assembly: GCF_000143395.1. Lineage (NCBI taxonomy): Eukaryota > Metazoa > Arthropoda > Insecta > Hymenoptera > Formicidae > Atta > Atta cephalotes. The sequence continues at coordinate 1,268,003 of NW_012130115.1, read as the reverse complement.
CTCCTTGTTATCGACAAAATCGACTATTATTCATTTTTTTCGACAGCTATCCAAGTATTGCACTGTCTATCGATTCCCCCACGACGCTGGCATGTATCGTGAATGTTTTCACTTCAACTCTCATAGGGGGATACTTAGCGGTAGTTTTATTCAACATTCTAGCGTGTGCGAGTAGCATATCCAGGCCTTATTTCTGTTCTTCTCACGAGTAGACTTGCATCAAGAATGCGTATTTTTTGATATCGTTTTATTCTCCATGAGACAAAAAAAAATGAATGTTTCGAACGTATGAGTCTCATTCTAACTTCCTACTCTTAATTAAAAATTTATTTTGAAAATGTCGCAGTGAAGGTAGCCAATGAGATCTAGCGCTTGAATCTATTGCGCGCGTCTCTTGAGCGCTGTATTTGGATTTGACGAGTCTAATGTGTCATCCATATGTATAACCAGAGATATCCGTGTCCCATAAGCAAGAAGTTAGATGGGAGGTTTTTGCGAGTGAAGCATAATTTAATAACGCCTTGACGTATGCGCGGTACGCGTAAGCATTGTTTGGTGGCGATACCAGCTTTTGATTGAAATATACATCAATTTGATTGAACATAGAATGCAATTAAATGCGAGTAAATGCGATTTACGAGTCCTACTTTTGCCCTGCCGTCGGATGCGACCGATGTGCTCTCCCCGCGTTCGTTTTCTACGCGTATGCGAAAGCTCAACATGTGTGAGTGAGGTCTAGATAGTCTTCTCCATATCCGGACAAATTCTATGGGTGAATCGTCCGTGAGCGAAGTTATGGGTTTGTAGTAATAAATCCATTGCGAACTCTCAATGCTGGTTTGCGTAAAAGGCAGAGAGAAGAGATCGAGTTCACTCTTTATACACTCACTCAAGTGGGCATGAAGAAAGGACATACTTTTCCTTCAGCTACGAATTCCTATCTCAATTAAGAAAATCTCGGATATGTCGTTTCTTGATTCGATGTTTCTTAGCGGATGATTTTTTTCCTGCACGAATTTTCTTTCAGCACGAATTTTCTTTTTTTTTGTCACTTTTTTGCTCTTCTTCCTTGTGTACTTCTCGATGATTTTCTTTTGATTGTCCGGTGTCGTTTATGATGAACGATACGTTTATCTTGATCACCGGGTAGAAATTGAAGCGCCGCGGATTTCGCGAATATTTTATTTCTGATTCCCTCATCAGGGAATATTATTTTTTCTTTTGCTTTTCTCTTCAGATTATCCCTCGATTCCGCGAGCTGTCTGTTGTCCTTTAATCGCTTTGGTTTATTATTTCCAATATCTTCTATTACGTTAATTCCAGCACATAAAGCTTCTTTACCGACATGCACCTTTATTTAGTTAGGGTAGTATTTTTCTAAGTAATCTGCCGAGAAAGCTTCCAATTCCATGTTCGCGTTGGTAGGGCGAGCCGACGAAAACACGTGGAATTCCATTTCTACCGGTGTCTCGCGCATCGAAATATACTCTTCATATTTTATCGCTAATTCCTAACTAAAGATTGTCACTACACACTCGCGTACATGGAAAAAAGAAAGTTATTGCTTACGTTTAAAATACAGCATCACTGTCAGCGTTCGGAATTCGAATAGAATTTTTTTTCCAAGATGATCTTTTATATCTATTTCGATCGTTCTGAAATTCGTTCGTCGCAATGGGATATAATTTGGAAGTATTAATTAATTGAGAAATATTTCACCAAATTTGCACCAAATAATTATGACTGCGTATCTCGATCGGAATTATCCTGAGAAGAGGACTACGTACATCATCTGTTATATAAGGCTCACAAATATTGTAATAAACGAACATTTTATCGGGGATATCGCGCCACAAACTACAGGGCTCGTTACTCTAGTAACTGTATGCAAATCGTTTTCCCGTCTCCTTATTAAATCCGTGAATAAGAAAAGTTTTCTCTTCTATTTCATTCGAATTAGGTTTACATATCGCGAGCTTGAAATAAAATTGGTGTTTATTGGAAATTGCTGATGCGGAACCTAGCATTCATAAAAGATTATCGAAAAAGTTTATATAATGTACCATTTTGCATTTCTCATCGCAGTTAATACTTATCAAGACTTTACCGCCAGACGTTTTTTGTTGTTCGAAATAAAAATACGATTTGGCAACTTTACACGCAATATTAATCGCATCAATAAACTCATGGATATTGTTGTAAATTCCATTTAGAAATGTAACTTCTTTTGCCATAAACGCATCATTCGTATCCTCTCATCGGTTTGCATCGATGAATCTGATCACATTTTCGTTATGATGTAAAAAGTTACAGGGAAATTGAATCTCGCTTATCGCAATCTCTCATTGCTCATGTAACACTATAGAGTGAGGTAATTCCGTGATAAATGATGTTGTATTATCCGGAAAATAACGCATACTGCTGTTATTCGAAAGAAATTGTTTCTCCTCCATCGCAAAGAGAAATTAAACTCGAAGTCGGAATCCAAGTATCAAACTTACTGGAATAACTGCGCCAGCTAACTAACACTTGCTCATTAGCTTCTCTACTCTTTATCATGCAATTGACGATAAACTGTTCTTCCTCTAAGTTTTTCTCAACTTGAGTTAATTCTTGCTCATAAAAAATACCTATAACTTCGTCTGCTAAATCTCACAATTCGTACACATGAGGGTTTCACCAATCGAGAACACGATAAATTTGAAATATCTCCTCGCTCTACTTATTCGTATCCTTTCTCGAAGACTTTCGTTCTATTGATACGAACGAGATCTTTGACGCGATATTTAATCTTTCGCGCACGTTTCTTTAATGTTTCGTTTTTCCAACGACGAGCTATATTTTCATGAGCATGTGTTTTCTCTCGTTTCTACTGCTGGTTGCATTCTCGTGGATGGATAACGCGTGTGATTGTAAGCGCGTACAATATCCTGAAGAACATCTATGTATAATAGCTTCGCGAGTTTTTATGCGTGAAGTAATGCCACATTCATTCTTTCAGTGTTCTATTGAAGCGCTCGACGGCTTTAATGTCGGGATTGCGTGTTACCCGAAAACGTATGTCGTTTTTTTTAAGAAATTTCATTGAATGTGCGACAAATTCTTTGCCCTTGTCCGTTTGCAAGTATACGGGTACTCGTCCTTCGCTTTTCGCTAGTACGCGCTGGAAAGCTTTTATCATGCAATTACTCGTTTTGTCACGTAACGGTTCTATTTACTTAGTACATCGATAATCATTAACAGATAGGAATAATCGTCATTGTAACTTTTTAGATTTCGGAGTTCGATCAAATTTGCCTTCCACACGTCGTTAATGTTTACGCTATAATGCAATCGCGGAAATTTTCTGCGCAATCGTCGGTGCAATGTGTAAGCGTCTTGCGATTCGAGCCAGCGTACGACTTCCCGCGAGAAATTCGGTTTAACGGCTCGAATTAGATTATCCACATCGTCGGATAGCTGGCATAATGCAACGTAATAGAGTTTTTCAAATGTTATCGTTATCTCAGTTTTTTCAATCAATTTTTTCCTGTTTGCAAAGATATGGGAGTATCAGTTTTTCGTGTATGAGAAAGAATCAACGAATTTTCCTCATCTATTTCTTGTTTATAATTTTTACGTGTTTCTCCTTCCTCATACTCTCAATACAATTGGCGCGGAACTTGCGCTTTCGATAAAAAAGTCGTGGAACTCGCAGTAGGTCGTTGTTTACAGTAACATCGTGGACAATAATCTTTTATTTCTCACCAGTACAGGTGTGTTCACAGAGTAATCGTGCAAACTGATTTCTACCCGCTTTTACAGTTTTTCTCTCGCGCATTGTATTTATTAAGTCAGCGATATTTGAATCTTTCAGGACGTTGCAATCTATAATCACGATTCCTTGTTTGTCCCAACTAATTCTATCAGGTACAGCTCGAAACAAATTATTAATCAGTAAGTGTGCATGCTTACATAAAATTTCGATATTCTTTCTAGTATTTCCTGGCTTTTCATCATATGATTATGCTCGCTCGAAATTTCGAAATTTTTCGTAATAATATTTGTGTTACTGATTTGTGTAATGAAATGTGATGGCGGTGGTATATCGGATGTTTGCGTGAGATCATGAAAAATGCTATCGTTCGTTGTCTCTTTATCAGCGGAGGTCTTGTGTAATATTGTCTTCTACATTTTTGTTTTCGTTACGTATGTTTTTCTGTCTTCGCGTTTCTTGGATAAATCGTAGATATCGCCATAATGCCTCTCTGTACATTTTCCACCTCTCACTTTCGTCACGCGGAATTAAGAATACGACTCATCTCCGCATCGAGTCGTATTAAATGAATTCCCTGGAAATGAGTTTCCCTGTATTATTAGTGCTCAACATATTATCTGAATTTTGCGATACTGTTATTTTTTTTGACTCGTCAACAAATGATATCGGATTTTGACGTAACTGATGTTGCATTCTCAGATTTTCCGTCGAAATTAAAACCATTTTTTTAGCCCTCCATAACGTTTTATTCCTCCTATTTCGTTCCTTCAATAATTAGTGAATAAGATCGATAATATAGGCGATAATATAAGATAAAAATCTGCCTCGTTGCACCAACAGCTTTCTTTTATCCTTCCAATTACGATATTTGCAACGATGCAACACAGAACCTTTTCGTATTTCGTTAACCAATCTTTTTCACACCATTTGAGCGAAACGTTACCTTTGAGTGTATTAAAAACACATTCATACAACGAATTAATTTTTCGTCAATGTTGCGCAAGAAGATTGTGCGTTGAATTTTATCAAATGATAGAGCGCTCTGAGGAAACAGGTTTCTCTTACCGATCGAATGTGTGATGATTTTTATCGCTCTGTATGATTTCTCGTTACTCACCTTCATCGCAAGAAAAATTTACGATTGATACGTACGATTACCCGTTTTGAACTTTTATACGAATCCGTTGGAGAATGATCTACGCGGCACGTAAACGTAATGAATCGTATCTTCGAGAAAAATACATGTTCGAAATCGGTACTCGTCCGGGGTTGATTGTTTCAGATCGAGCAACAAATATCTGTAAGATCTCGATGTAGTTCATAGTATGAATTCATAGTATGAATTTCTTCTAAGAATTTCATTGTCGTCTTCTCAACCGATCGATCCGCATACGATCGATACGATGTCCAAGGACAGCACGGCCATTTTACGAAATGAATGATCGATCTCCGTGCGCGACTTTAAAAGCAAAAAGAAAAAAACATCATTTGATTTCTAGATACGCGAAAAGAAAGAATAATTTTAGCAGGGCAGGGGAGATAAGCTGATCGAAGAATATCTACGACATCATTTCGACAATTATTTTAATTAATTATTTAATATTTTACTATTTCCTATTTGAAATCAAAAACAAAATTCGATCGCAACATTTCCTCGTGCCAAACCATAAAATGCTCGTGTTCCTCGGATTTCAGTTGTTCAGGCGAATAATATCGAGCGTCAGATATTGATCCAATATAATTTTGCAGCGTATTAAATAAATGAGGAAAAGAACCTTTACCCAAAGTATCCTGCAATCCGAAAGCCTTGAGTAAAATAATTTGAACTATCAAAATTTTGAACAAAATGATTACAAAATTATCGTCATAATGATAATTTTCGTTCAAAATCATCCGAGATTTTTCCGTTATTCCCGATTTTTCAACGAAGTACTTTAAAATGAGCGATCAAATGCTTTATTATGCGCGATACAGATGATTTTTAAAAAATATTTAGATGTTCGCGAAATCGACAAACTCTTTTATGAGATCACTACTAAATATGAATTCGCGCATTCCACACCAATGACATCGCAATGACATGATCTCTATTCTCGCACACGCTTTGCAAATTTGTTGCGCGACGCAGAGAGATGGAACGTGAATTCTTACGTTTTCCTTCGAGCTTTTCGTCTTGTCGTGTTTCAAAATCATAAAACACGAATGCGACGCGATCTCTTTTAACACACTCGACCATGTCTTCGACGTCATTCGTATTTATTTGCGGATTTTCTTCTCGCGATGCTATAGTACTCGTACCCTCTCCAGGGTTTTCTACTGAGGCTTTACGACAAAGAGGTCGCATGTAACACAATCGCCTGCATCCATTACAAATTTTAATGGATTCGCAAACGCTTGCGAGGGATTGATTATATGACCCCTGCGCTCGATAACGTTCGAAACACATATGTCCGAAGAAGACACGAATGCACGAATCGCATTTAATCAACGTCGGGATGTTCGCAAGACAGGAAGCGTAGCAGCGTGGGCACTTTTTGTGCATCGATGACCTCTTTCGTTCGACGAAAGCCCACGTTGCACGCTATGCAATATTCTCCGCAAGAATTGGCGGCGGTTTTTATATTTAATATAGGATTATAAATTGCGAGCTCTCGTAATACATTATATTTAAACGATACGAGGGTTCGCGATCTAGGGAGAAAAGTAACGCGCAGCTGTCGTACATCGGATTCTCGCCTCAACTGAAAGTACTGAAATTATAATCATAATTGCAATTTATTTTTGGAAATGAGAATCTGTTGGAATTGATTTCGCGAATTCCAACTTTCCTCAGGAATCGTGATTCTCAATACCAGCAGATTTCGTTAATTCTTCGGCTACCTTACTGTAACGAAATTCGCTGGCATCTCACTGATTCCCATCTTTCTTGCAGTTCCCCCGCTGTTGATGTATACTATGAGCGGACAGGAAAAACACAAATTGTTGTTTATTTGCAAAATCAAGCGTTTGGCTACACGAGTTAATCAATTAAACCGCTCGCGACCGACTGGTATTGAGAAACTTTGAAAACACGTACTGTAAAATTTTCTGCAATATCGAATCCTGCAGCACTTTGCGCCAGCGAACTCACGAGTTGCCATTTGTCCTCATGAGTTAAATCGCGTGCTGGACGAAACGATAGACCAGTCAGACCACGCGCTAGATTCGCTGACTTGAATGATAATCCTACGTAACCGTTCGGTTCGCATGAATATAGTGCAAACGCCCGAATTTCACGGAATGCGCTTTCTATCCAACGAACGATATATATACCTTCAGATGGCGAACGTATCGTGAAAATTGCCTTCCTCCTTAGTATCACAAAATTTCTAAACCGACGCAAGATTTCCGCCCTTAACTCAATAAAAGCAAAATTATTTCTAACCTCCTGCTGTTGATTCGGCCGGTGATGATTATTTTCCTTCCGATGATGATGATGCAGCTATTACCATTACTGCTGCTGCTACTGCTGCTGCTGCTGCTGCTGCTGCTGCTGCTGATGTTCATCATCGGTGGAGTCGAAATTTTGTGAAGACTCTTCTTCTAAGGCGTTTTCTTCCCTTGCATGTGCGATATAGAAGCAACGCGGAAGTAGGATGGTCGGTACCAGTTTTATATTGTAAAAAAAAATTAAACGAACCTTATTAACCTTGTTATCTGCGATAACATCGCTATATATTAAGTCAGAAACTTATAGTTTTCTACTATCACTACTAGTCATAACATTACAGCATGATAAGATAACTCACCTACAGCTGTTTACAGTCGTACGTGGGCGGATAATGTTTTTCTTATTTGCAAATTTTAATATTCCGGCGACATAAGCAGAACAGGAGAGTATGAAATATCTGATAAAAATATCTGTATCTCGAGCAACAAGCAAATTTAAAATAAAAAGTAAAAATATTATTACCTTTATTTTCAAGAGATGCATAATATCTGTTTTCTTCTTCTTCTTTCATTATCTCCTGAGTCATTTCTATCTCGTCATGTATTTCTTCCTCCTCCTCTTCATCATCGCCATCAATGTTATTCTCAACAGCGTTGTCTTCTTCATTATCAGCAGCATTATCATCGGTATCATCATCAAAATCGTTATCGATATCGTCGATGTTCTCATTATTCTCTTTCTCCTCTTCCTCCTCCTCTTCCGCCTCCTCCTCTTCCTCCTTCTCCTCCTCCTCCTCCCACTTCTCCCCCCCTCCTCCTCTTCTTCTCCAAACTTCACACCTTCCTCCCAATTTTGTTCGATTTCCTGCGCTAAAAAGTAGTTTTTGTTATTATTTTTGAACTCTATATTCGACTAACTTATTTTTTTAAAGAACTTACACATTATGGAAATATTGAAACCTGGAGAGATCAGTACTTCAATCGAATCAGATGGACTCAAATTGCTATTCCTATCATTGTTGTCGTCATCATCATCATCTAAAACAAAATTGATTTTATTCTTTATCGCACATCTGTATTATATGAACTAAATTTCTCGGTTATTTGTAAAATACTTACCAATTATGATGACAGGAACATCACGCTGAGGCGGAACATTATTTTCTGATTCAATTCATGCTTTTCCTGGAAAAAGTAAAATATTTTAATAATCGAAATTTCTATAAACGTTTAGTTAATATTTATTTCTCCAAAACTTACTCGCTGATATTCCCACCTTTTCTTCTTTCATAGAGTGATGTCGCCTTAAACTAAGTCCTACTGGGCGCCCCGTGATGCGGTATTGTTCGTCCTATAATACAGGTCGGTTCTATGAAATAAATATTAAATATAAATAATAATTTAATTATAAAAACTAAACTTTTGCTAATATATATTCGATTTTAGAAATTATTACTGCTTACCTCTTAGTCCAATGCGTCGATTAAAGTCAACTACCAGGTGTACAAGTATGAAATGACGATTTTTTTCCTAAAAAAAACACGTTAAATTCGGAAGAATGATAAAAAGAGATTTATTCAAAGTATGCTCCATTGCTAGTTACACATTTTTCCCATTTTTCGGGCAATTTGTGATCGAGCCATTTTTTCACATCTTCGTACGAACCAAAGCGCTGCTCAGCAAGTGACCCATCGATGCAAACAAGTAGTAATCGAAAGGAACCAAGTCTGATGAGTAAGCCAGGGTAGAACTTCCCAGCTGAGTGCTTCCAACGTGTCCTGAACTGGTTTTGCCGTATGTGATAGAGCATTGTCATGGAGAAAAATGTGTTGCCTCTTTTGATATTCTAGTCGTTTTTTAAGCAGCAAACGGTTCAAATCGATCAATTGTTGATAGCATTTGGTATTAACCATTTCGCCAGGCTTCAATAGCTCATAATAGACCACACCCTTCTGGTCCCACCAAACACAGAGCATCGTCTTTCTGCCAAAGCGATTCGGTCTTGCGGTCGATGTGGATGGTGCGCCTGGGTCTACCCATGATTTTTTGCGCTTGGATTCTCAAAAAAAATCCACTTTTCATCCCCAGTAACGATACGATGCAAGAATGACTTTCTTCTATATCGTTCGAGCAAAATTTCACATGTGTTTTTGCGCCTCTTCATCTGTCTCTCGTTCAATTCATGTGGCACCCATCTGCTAACTTTCTGAATCTTTCCCATCTCTCGTAGGCGATTGGAAATAGCTTGTTGACTAACGCTCAATTGCTCTACGAGTTGTTTTTGTGTTTGTGAATCATCTTCATCCAGCAATGTTTGCAATTTCATGTCTTCGTACTTTTTGGGCGATTTTTTGTGTTCCTTGTCTGCAACATCGAAATCTCCAATTTTGAAACGCTGAAACTATCGTTTACACGTTTTTTGCGATGGAGCATGTTCACTATAAGTAATCGATATGATTCCGCAGCAGTTTTCTTCAAATGAAAACAAAAAATTAATGCTGTCCGCAAATGCTCCTTATTTGGTACAAATTTCGTCATATTAAACACAGCAACACAATACTATGCAAACACTTTTCAATCAAATCACTTTGTGCGTTTGACACTTGTTGATGGTACAATAAAATGGCGTATAATGTTAAATCTTTGTACTTCACTGCATTAGTTGCGCTATCTGTTTCTCGTCATTTCATACTTGTACACCTGATATATGACCTCCTATGTCAATCTCTTCATGACCAAAACATTCGCGTGTTTCGAGGTGATGAGCGATTATATTATTTTTCAGTCTCTCGTCACCATCACAATGCCCTAGTTTGTGCATAATGCACACTAATGTGCTGAAGCATTCACCCACGAAATTTCCGAAAATGGAATAACTTTTTTAGCCATTATCTGACAATTTTTGTCAGATAATCGGTGGCAACTAATTTTTTATTCAAGTTACCAGCAACGATGAAAAATTTGATGAGTAACTCGCGAAGTTCCATTTTTTAAATACGGAATTAAAAGCGACTCGCAAATAGTCAACGTAAATCAATCCACTACAAAGTCTGAACGTGGGACGTGGGAACGTGGGTAAACTTTAGCTTGACTAGTGCTTGGTATTTATGCTCGTAACGATATTCATAAAATTTCTCTCCTCGAAAAGAGTTAAAAGAGCTAAAAGTTTTTAATCCTTTCATTTGCCGATAGGTTTTAATAATTTTGGTAATTGATCGTTTCCTAGAAATGATTTTCTCGTAAAATTCAGAGAAGTAGGAGACGACAAAAACTTTTTAATTATGACCAGTCCCGTATGTAATCTAGCTCCATTTCACTACCGTAAAAAATTATCTCGAAAAGCATCGGTCTTTTCGTTTTTTACTCTAATAAAACCTTTAATTCTCATTTTCAATATTATCCGGAAAAGTTTTTGTCACACTCTAAAATTTTTTTGTTACAGTAAATCTCACGTTTCAAATTTTTCTTTCTGTTTTTTTATCTTCTTTCTTGAAAAGGATTGTCAAGCAATATTAATCTACGACTGATAAATAATAAATTTTTCAACAAAAGAAAAAATACAATTTTGATGGAAATTTCTGTATCTCGCTTGACCAACAATATTGATTTTTGTTAGTTTTCTGCTCTTCAGGAAGTTGCCTCGTCATAAGAAAAAAATCTTGGCAAACATTGAACATAATTTCCTTCATTTAAAACTTTCCTCGAGTTTATCAATATACCTAATATTTAATTTTTGTATTCTAAATAAATTATCGTATAACACGTTATTTTTTCCCTTGGGAGTATTCTCAAAAGTTTCAGAAAAATGGAAGAATAAATTTTCCTGCATTACTATTTCCCAATTTAACATCTTTTTTTGTTGTTCTTCTGCCTCTTTAAACATTAATGAATTTTCTAAAAAGCAATAAACCCAATCGTAAATTTACTTTAAATCGAAGACGCTTCATAAATTTCTTCTTGTTTTTTTTGAAAAAACTTTGTTGGTTATTGATGTGGTAATTCTTATTCGTTAGAAACTATCCACGAGCTAAATCAATTCTTTTTTCTTTATGATTTATTACGAAAAAATTTTCTCTTTTTGGCTGGTCAAATTCCTTCCATTGTCATTTTATAAAAAAGCAGGAGAGGAATCGTAAAACTTTCTTTTTTGTTCCTGTTCGTTCTCGTTTTATCTCACTTCTCTCCCTTCTTGACTTCTTGGGGTATAGATTATTTAAAATTTTTAAGAAAAATTTAAGAAATAAAGATTAGAGAATGTTTATGTTTTTTCATTTTTTCATCTGCGCGTGCAGAATAATTTTATTACGTCGGAGAGGGAAGCGATATCATCGGTACTATCGAAAATCCGTTTCATTCGAGTCTCATCATCTGCAGCTTCAGCTTCGTACTGTAGCAAACAAGTACTTCTTGTGTTTTTGATTGCCATCTTGGTTCGCTAGAATTTGGTACTACTGTGGCGTAAGAACAATGGCCAATCCAAAAAAATACTAATAATTGACATGGGCATGTACTCCATCCCTGATTTATCGATTTCATATGTTGCTGGCAACAATGTATGATCTTAATAATTCCCATAAGACGGAGAGGATTCACGTAGGATTGCAAAGAATGAACGAAGGAATCTTCAAACCTCTTGTAAAATTGGGCGACATAACGCGGACGGAATTTATTTCAACACTGATTGCTGGCAACAGTTTCAAGATCACATGGTAATTGTAATGTAGAAAACTATCTTCTTCGGATTGCAAAACATTGTAAAGTGCGTCGATGTGCGTTTAAAACAATTAGAATCTTTATCCAATACTGCTAACAAGTATGATCTATATTTAATTCAAGAAATTGAACTGAAGTCTCCAAGTTTTATTAATCAGGAAATTATAAAATTAACATTGTGAGATAATTATGAAGATAAAGCGTAATGTACGTACACAAATTAACGACTTAACTTTTCTTAATATTTCAATATAAGATTTTTGAAATTTACTTCATTAAGATATAATGAAATTTTTTATATAATTCTCTCAAAACGAGAATCTTTAACTTAATTTTTCTAAAAACTTTTTTTAGTTTATTCTTATGCGAACTTTGTATTTCTTTTTCTTTGAAAAAAAGAATTTGTATCAATAAATATATTTTTAATATAAATCTTCGTTTCTTAATCATCCGTACCCTCCAATAATCAACTTTTTTCTCTACATATTTCCGTTGTTTTATATATATATATATAAAAAACATAAACTTTTAAATAAAATACAAGACAAATACAATATAAATTCATAAAAAAACCTTGTCATACATCATAAAAATCATACTCTCGCTCGAATGAATGAGTCATCACACTGGAGATGATGCGTTACGTCAGTTGAACATGTTCGTGCCTGTTTAATCTTCCCCATTCTTCCTGACAAAAGTAAGACTCTCTCTAGACTTTCAAATTTTCGTATAAGATCTCATCTCTCGTAAATAAAAACATTCACAATTCACTGACCCAACGAATCGGAAACATTGTGTCGCGCCAATAAAAAAATGACTCTCATGAAAACCGCCGGCTATTCAATGTTCATATTTTGTCTTCACGACAAAAAATGTTACAGATCCAATCCCCACTCACCATTTTTTCGGATTTTACCCTCCATTATTAGAAATCCTCTATCACCTCCTTTTCCAATCACTCGCGGGTAGGTACAGTGCGAGCCAGATCTTTGGCAAGTATAGGGCGAACAATCAGAACACATCATTTAATTACCCTATGACCTCCCACCCTTCACTTCTCGACCAATCAGAACGCGCCTTTTCCTAACTGACCCATCTAGGCCACGCACATGGCGTTGGAGGAGAACATGAAGGGGGTTTGTTTTGACGCTCTATGGTTTGCCCACTACTACTGTCATAATTTTCATACGACGCTATATGTTTATGAAATGTATATAAGTATCATATTCAAAGTATTTTAGTAAATGACTAATGGCTATTGGCTAATGGCTAATACATTAGTACACCGTTAGTAATAAAAATCCATAGTTATGTTATGTATATTAGATTTTTGGCAGTATATAGCAGAATACATAATAGTATATAGCAGAATAGTATTACAGAATAGTATTTTATATTATAATACAGAATAGTATTTTTCCCTTACGTCCAAGGCTCATTTTATCTCTTTTTTCTATGTTTAATAAAAAGAGATATATTTTTTTATACAGATATACAGTTATACAGATATTAGTGATATATGCTTTTATATTTTCAATATCAGAATATGCATACAACTTTACAACATAAAAAAGCGCGCGCGCGCGCGCGCGCGTGTGTGTGTGTGTGTGTGTGTGTGTGTGTGTGTGTGTGTGTGT
>NW_012130115.1:1249361-1253198 GCF_000143395.1 Atta cephalotes | reverse complement strand
ATATATGCTTTATTATTTTCTAATATCAGAATATGCATACAACTTACTAACATAAAAGACGCGCGCGCGCGCGCGCGCGTGTGTGTGTGTGTGTGTGTGTGTGTGTGTGTGTGTGTGTGTGTGTATGAAAAGAGCGTTATGTGTGATACGGACATTATTTTGAGTGTGGAGAGTTTGGAAGGAGAAAGAGAAAATTAAAGTTATGTAAACTCACATGGCTGGAAAGAAAGAGAATCGATGGGAATGAGAGAGATATGAGGACTGAAAATAAGCAAGTGGATCTTGTGATACTGATTATCATTCGGTCATTAATAGAAGGAATAAAGTAAGACATGTATTCCAACAACTGATGGGCATTATGGAAGAGGAGAGGAAGAGAGCCAGTGGGAGAGTAAGCGGTAGTTCAAGTTGAACGGGAGAAATTGAGGGAATAGTGCGAAGGAAATTGCTAAATCGGAGGTGATGACATCGGACGTAAAACAGGGGGAGGACAGGAAGAGGTCATCGAAGAAGTCTGAGGACAAATCAGAGACAGGGGAGTAAGAAATTTCTAATAGGTGATAGAGTCGAAGCTGGAGGCTGAACGACCTGAGTGGTTCGATGCCTGAATTAAGGATTGTTCTCTAGAGTTTTGCGCGGAGTTAGAGCGGACACGCGCATTGTTAGTTCTTGCTATGTGACGGTGACGAAAGGCGGAAGTGAACGCATTAAAAATTTGGTCATCTTTAAAGAGGAATCAAGAAGAGAAGGGATCTCGGAATACTGCAGCGAAATCAAAACAAACGAAACCAAACTCAGAGAGAAAAGTCACACTGAGGGCCGCGGAAGCGCGGTTTTTATATTAATCGCTCCTGATTACTCCAATTTGAATTGAATGGAGTAAATTTCGTTAACTAGTAGTAGGATTTTTCTTTGGTCTCGGATTAATCAAGATCTTGGAGGAGGAAAGGATATTGATCGAAGTCTATAGTGTAGAAAAATGTGTTCTCCTAAACTTTATGACCTTAAATTTATGGGAAAACGCTCGTGCAGTGCATCAAGAAAGCGCACGTGCAGCATCGACACGAGACCACCTAAAATCTATCCCTGAACATGTCGCTTCTTAGATTTTGTGAGAATCGTCCGCGACTTGACCATTAAAAGCTTTCTTGGTGCCGGTTTTACGCTTCCAATGATATATTTATTATTATTTTAGCCGCAGTGTCCGAGAGGCACAAAATTGATGCCCTTTTGATCCCACCATTCGTGCACGTACACCGATTTTTAATTTATCTCGGAACTATATTTGCGAGGAGATACTGGATTTTTCGTTTTAATTTTTAGGAAAAAGAAAATTTTTAACTTTCTCTAGGTTATAATGCTCAATTTGTGCGTTATTCGCAGCTGTCTTTTTATTTCAATGAATTCTAGATCTCCATGAAAAAAAAGAGCCGTGGGAGTTCGCTGACTATAACAAATTCATAGCTTGAGATTTTTTCTCGGAGAACGTAGCTATAATTGTCCGTCGAATCCTGAGAGACTGATGCGATAATGTTGTCCGGGTTCTTCTTTTAAATAATGCTCCCTTTCACATTTTTTACATATCCCAAAGTGGGAATTTTTTTCTTTTTAGATACTTCGAAGAACAGTTATAATTGAAGAATACCGGATATGAGGTTCTCGCGTAGTAAGTGGCATAAATATATTAAATTAAATTAATTCGATCGTCTAAATTCACAGCACCATGTATTAATATTGCGAGTATGTATTAATAAGCGCATTTCGCAATCCAAGTTCTCTTCTGCGAATCAAATGTATCATCGATGAACAATATTGTTTATCCATTTTTATACAGAGTAAAACGGAAACTCACAATTATAAACTCTCAATTATAAAACGGAAACTCTCAATTATAAACGTTTTAAAGAATATATATGATATAATACCTTCACAAAGTGAAGTTATTATACCTCTGCGGTGGCTGCAGTGGAAAGTGCCTGATCCATTAGAGTGGCACGTATCATAAGAAATGCACTCTGATCATATCGAACCTTGTTTGTCTAAAGTGATCACATCAAACCTTTTTAATCGAATCTTTTTTTTATTATATCAATAATAACGTACATCTGTTGCCACACTCTTTTCAAATAAGAATTTTTTAGCGTATTATATTGATGCGATTGTAATAAAATCGCCCTTTGAAAATGTTCAAACACGTTAAAAACACATTAAAACACGCAGCATATTAAAGAAATTACGCGACAAGCTTAGTATACAAAAACGAAAAGATACACTCATGCAATCAGCAGTTGAATTTGAAATTTCTTCAACATTATATCGGTGTTATATGTTTGTGTATTATATATATATTTTAATAGAAAAATGAATTTTGCACCTCATAAGAATGAAGTGATAAAAGAAGAAATAAATGATCAATATGAAGAAATGTCTGACCAGGAAATGTCTGATGAAGATCATGCTCTGTCAGATGATTCATGTTTCAGCAGTGACATGGAGAACGATGATGATTAGAGTAATATATCGAGATTTAAATCAAGTTCAAGTAAACATCTTATGAAAAAGATGTGCTGAGTTCTACTACATTGATGGTCATGGAAAATATTGCTTATCATATATCATAAGAATATACGATCAATTTTCACGTCTTCGTGCCGTTTGAAAACATAACATACCGACATATGTGTGATTCTCGAAGGTTATTTCTGTTCGGAATGCAAAGATTTTCTTTATCAAATAATGCCGTATAACATGTGTCCTATTTGCACACACTGATACAAGGTGTTGAAAGTTTTTTATCAAAGATACAAAAAACAGACTAAAAAATATACATTTTCTCAAAAACTTTTTTAATAAAAAGATTGCAAAAAAAGGATATTATAATATGAAGCAAACGGAGCATAATCTGATAGGACAAGCCGCTCAGTTGAATATGCGAGAAGAATTTCTTGCGTGGGATGCAATGATTTCATCGAATCGCTAGAAGAACAAAGCAACATTAAACGTCCGCGATTACCGATCGGAGTTAGACAATCGCTCGTATCGCGCGATTCAAAAGTTTAAAAGATTCGGTGCGTGGACGTTTCATGCAAGTGGGTGCTGGATACAAGGTGGAATTCAGATGGCGCGAGATAGATATCGCGTTCGAAAGCCATATACTGATCGGCGCGATAATAAACTCTGGATACATCGAACCTCGCCAATTTCTTGAAGATGCGAGAGAAATTGTGCTTGAGCGTGTGCAAATTGTTATGCAGAGATATAACAATATTGTATTAAAGTAAACACTGTGTTTAATGAAGAATTTATATCAGGTGATAAACGCATGAATAAAAATGTCAGTACTAAAAACTATGAATTTTTTAATTCATTCGATTTATAAGAATATGCGCGTCGCGCATTGTCGAGCCCATCTTAGCATCGCTTGAAGAATTTCAGGAGTGCGATAGCGGATGGACACGTATCCTAAATTTGACTGTTAACATTTACAAATACAGTCCATTGCATGTGGGATGTCACATTGAGTTACCGAGGGAAATTAAAATAAAGAAAGCGGTAATCAACGTGCAATCTTTAGACAATGCGTGTTTTGCCTGGTCGGTGATAGCCGCTCTACACCCAGCTCAAAGTAATACAAATCGAGAGTTATTATATTCACATTATACAATGGTCTTAAAGACATCCAATTTCCAATAACGTTGAGTCAAATTAAAAAATTTGAAATTCTCAATAATATCAATAACATCTTCAACGTGTACAGCTTCGAGAAGCAAAAAGGAAGGACGATTCTTCCTTTATTGGCTCATCGATATGAAAAGGAACATCAATTTGCTTTATATG
>NW_012130115.1:1239925-1248195 GCF_000143395.1 Atta cephalotes | reverse complement strand
TATATATATAAATTAAAATTACGTAAAATTTTTATAATAAAAAAGTTGTTTGAGAAAATAATAAATTATACATTCTTTTTTCAGATGTTTATACTATTTTAGCTCAAATATAAAACTGGAAACCCACGTAATAGACTGCGAAAAATTGAACGATTGAACCATTAGGTTACCGAGCAAAGACAAGTGGTTGAGTTTCGATAACTACAGAAAGAACGTATCCCGTTCATAGTCTACGTCGACTTGGAATGCATCCTGGAGAAGAGAGGGATATCGAAATGTCCAGCTACATGTACCAGCATCACCGGATATTTAGTTTAGCATATTATATCTGCTGTTCGTATGACGATTCGTTATGCATATATATATAAGTTATGTATATATAAGTTTTGTCGCGGTAACGATTGCGTCACGTGGTTCGCCGAGGAACTTAAAAGCTTAGCGTATAAAAGAAAGACTATCTTGTCCACTAACCATAGCAGATTTTATGCGAGATGATATGATAAAGTTTAACAACGCTACGCACTGCCACGTGTGAAAAAACCGTTTGAATCGGATGATATACGGGTACACGATCATTGCTTGACCGGGCGATACAGAGGTCTCGCTCATTCAAATTGCAACTTGAATTACAGAGATTCATATTGCATTCTCATAGTTTTTCGTAATTTATCGGGATACGACGCGCATTTTATTATCAAGGATATAGCTATCGCGTATAAAGGACAAGTAGATACTTCCTATAACAAAAGAAAAATATATGTCCTTCACACGACACTGCAAATAATAAGAAAAAATTTATAAATTTAGTTTTATTGATTCTTATAAATTTCTCAGTATTAGTTTAGAAAAATTGGCGTTGTATCTTGATAAAGATAAATTGAAAATTATACGATCAGAATTTTTCAACTTCAGCGCGGAGGATAAGATTTCGATCTTCTCACACGCAAAGGCATATTTTCGTACGAGTATATTGACTGCGTCGAAAAGTTAGAGGAAAGTTACTATTGCGTGAATTGTTTTAGCTCGCTGACAGATGATACCATATCCGAGAGCGATTACGTGCACGCCATCAACGTGTGGTTTTTCATTCGAGCGCTCGGTGAATGTAGCGATTTGTATTTAAAGACAGACATTTTGTTGTTAGCAGACATTTTTGAAAATTTCCATAAGTTGCATCACGAGTTACGGGTTTGAATAGCCGCGTATTATTATACATTACCGGGTTTTACGTGGGATGCGATGTGAAAACACACGTGTACAATTCGAACTTCTTCGGATATCGCCATAGTCACGTTCATCATGGTATACATGGAAGTCTGAGCCAATGCTCAAAAGATATGCACGAGCTAACAATAAGTATATGTCGTATGATCCATCGACGTACCTTATGTACTTTGACGTTAACAATCTGACGGTTGGACAATGTGTCAATCGTTATGCCGATTTTCGATGGGTTGACAATGTAGAAAATTTTGATGATACGACCGTCGTGACAGATTCACCTATGGATTACGTTCTCAAGGTAGACTTAGAGTATTCGCAACATCTTCACGACGCTCACACAGACCTATCATTCTGTTCAACGCTTGAGAAACCATCCGACAAATGAGAAGCTACATTATATGATAAGAAGCATTATGTAATTCATTATCGTAATCTATAACAATATATTCGTCACGGTCTCAAAATCGCAAAAATTTATCGTGTACTGCAATCTCCGTGGCTTCGCGAATACATCGAACTCAATGAATTTTAGAACTCTTGCCAACGAGTTTGAGAAAAATTTATATAAATTAATGAATAATGCTGTATTTGTAAAATCACAATGGACAATGTGCGCAATCACGTCGACGTGCGATTTATAACGTTGGGATGGGAGATACGATGTGGAGGCAATGATCGCGAAACCAAATTTTCATAATAGAAGCTTTTTTTTCCGAATCTAGTCGCGATAGAAATGCGTAACTCGAGGTGAAATTCGACAAACCGATATACATGGATATGTGTATCCTCGATATATCCAAGACATGTTTATATGAATTTCACTACGAATTTCACCATGGCATATTTCGCTATTTCGCGAAAATTGTAAAGTTATGTACACTGATACGGATAGTTTCATTTATTATTGTACATCAAGTGCAACAATATCTACGATATTATGAAATATGATATCAACCAATTCGATACTAGATTATGCGATCGACAATGCGTATTGTATTTCGCTAGCTAATAAAATAGTTCCAAGCCTTAATGAAATGGCACGATCATGACCGAATTCGTCGGGCTTAGAGCAAAAATGTACGCTTTGCGCATCGATGGGAAGAAGGACACAAAGAAGGCAAAAAATGTCAAAAGTAATATTATATAAAGTAATATTATGTGATTACACGCAATGTCTGAATAATAAAATTGAAATGAAACAACAGTAATCTTGCATAAGATCTAAATTGCATGTACACAGTATCCGAAACGAAAATTGCTCTAAGTCCGTACAATGACAAGCGATACATTGTGCCAGATTCTAGACACACTGCCAAGGGGGCATTATAAAATATTATCATATAATAAAAGAAAAGAGAAATAAATAAAATGAATCTCATTTTTTGTACACTTATATAATATTTGTAATAAAAAAAACTTATTTTTTTGTATGTATTTTTTAACTTAAAAAGAACCTCAATTACAATGTTTGCATATTATAATAAATATATATGGTAATATATAATTTATTTATAACATATTGTCCTTATGTATGAATTGTGCGAATTATAAATCCCAGCCATTTCACGTAAACGTCATTCCCCTTTTTGCGCAACACTTTTTCAATTTGGTATATATCGGGATTAGCGATGCGATGTAACTCATATTCGTAGAATCCTCCAGGGACCGGTTTTCCGCGATAATCTTCCAGAAAATACGTCACGGGATTAATTTTTTGTACTTTGATGATTCTAAACACCTCCGTGGTCCAATTTAGCATGTAATCTTTCTCAAAAATCGTTTTGAATTTGCTCATACGTACCGAGTCATCCACTTTTAATCGATGGAGTGACGGTCTTTATGTTATTATACGCACCGTGTTTAAAAGTTTGTTGACGATTGTGGAAGTCACATCGATAGGTTGCATAACAATAGTTCGATGTTTTCGTGTGTTGTACTTTGACATGAGACGCGGCAGCAATTCAGTCGATCCATTTGTAATTTCTATTGTGCGTAAATTGTTTCCAGATATCGATTTTCAATGTATGATTGAACCATTGGACGATTGATGCCTTCATTACGGAATACGTTGAATAATGATTTATGTTTTTCCAAGAATTTTTGCACATTTGTACTGTAAAATTCTTTTCCCATATTGATTTGCAAATTTTCCGGGCAAATCTTCTATCGTCTCGAATTATCTTTGCTATCGCTATAGCCATCTCGTTTCCATTCTTTGTTTTGAGTGGCATGGCCCAGGCATGCTTACTCAACACATCGATAACGATAAGAATGTAGTGATAACCTTTGTTGAATCATGTGTTGGGATGCATATCAACCTGCCACAAGTCATCGTATCCGTAAACTATGCGTGGAAAATTTTTTTCTCGCTGGAGCCTGCAGTTCTTTTATCAGTCATCATTTTTCAAGATTTTTCTCTCAGACATTTTTTTGTTATGGTATGCAAAAAATGTTACAAAGATCTTACGCAAACGTTATTGATCAATGTTTCGACCTCGACTAAAATTACTGCATATTCCCATTCAATTTATAATAAGGCCAGCTTCACGAAGCTTATCGAGCTCCTCAATAATGGATAAGATTTCGTTATCGTAGCCATTATGACCTGCCTGATGCAAAGCCTCAAACAATCGAAGACGATCTACAAATTCGTTAGAATCAATGAATATAATCGATTTTATCATTTAGGGTCATGGCACGCGGTATTACTTTTCTGACTTTTTTACCTAATTTGTTGTTTAGTTTCCTGGCGCGTGATATGCCCGTTCTAACTTGTATTTTACTTGACACCAAGAGTGCTATTATATTCTATTTGTACCTCCATTTGCCCCACTATTAGATTATCCATTTTATGACTGCCCCTATGAGCATTCGTTGCCAACAGTATATTTTTATATGCTTATTTATCATTCTCTGTGTAAATAGTGTCGTCGGGAATTCCTTTGAAAATTAATTTATACAACCCAGGTGTATCTTTGTATTTTATTCCATCTATAATTACGAAATCACTCATGCCTAAATCGGACTGTTTATCATCGAGCATCATGCCGTTCTCACTGAGATATACGCCATAAACGTGATCGATCTCTTTTTCTCTGTCGCCATCGAGAAGCATGTTTACATATTTTTGTCTCAGCGAGTTGATTATGCAACTCTTCACTTGTTGCGTTTGCAAAGACTGTTTAATTAATGTTTCAAGCGGTTCATTGAGCCTTTCATAAACATCTTTGGCTAAGGGAGAATGTAAATATTCGTACGATAATTTGCATGATGCGGTCGATTTAAGTGACTCTGACAATCGGTTCTTTTGTTCGTTGCTTTTTAGATGATAATATTAATTGAAGCCATGCTTTATCCATCCAGAAACCATCATCATCATCTTCTTCGATAACTTCGTTATCTTTAGATTTTCGTTTCTTAATAATTTTATCCTTTGCAATATTTACTTCTTTTTTAATCGGCTGAGATTCCTTGTATATGTATGATTCCAATATTTTCAACAATCTGTTTCAGAGATTCGACGATAAGCTGAAAGTCTCTCCAGCGCTATGTCTTCATTTATTTTACCGGTTTTCAAAGACTTTTTACGAATTGAATCACTATGATTTTCGCAATCTGCTTCGCTATCCTCTCACGATCATTCAGCTCCTTGCTGTTATCCATGTTGTACTCGAGAGGAATCGTTGCGTAATTGACATATCGATAACGACTAACCATGTTACGATATTCGCATATTCATTAAATCCTTTTCTGTATCATCCATTTGTGAGGGCGCTGTCTTTGTCTATCATTACAATCCATACTTTTGCTGCCAACAGCAGCAACAGTTCGCAGAAATCCTCGTAAGACATATCGGTATTTATGATCATATATGTTTCAGATTGTTACCATCCTGTTTGAACAAGATTAACAGATTTTCATTATCACGTATAAGATGCTTCGGTATCTTTGCATATATCTGACAGAGATAGAAACAGTCGACATCCGCGTGTCGACTCATCGCAGAGTATTCTCTGATTGTGTCTTGCTTATTGCATGCTACATTATCAAAGACGAAAATAGAATTTGGAAGCACCTCGTTCGGTGAAATGACATCGCTATTATTGGAGAATGAGTAAAATAATCAATTTCCTCGGAGCTAATAAATTCTCCAAGTATCGAGATTTTAGTTGAGCAACGATTTTAGTTGAGCAACGATTTCAAGTACACGTACGTTCTCGAAGCGTATGCCACGTGGACTTTCCAGTAAACTTCAGTTCGTAAACGTTCAGTCCAATAAACGTTCGTTTTATCGCAGTTTGATCGCAGTAGATCGCAGATAATATAGAAACGATATCATGATAATATAGAAATCAGCAATATGTTTCTATGCATGCGCATTTCTTTTTCAGTCTGCACTTTGGTGTCGACATTAATTATTTCGATATTTGCGATTGTAGCACTCACATCTTCAACCCCTCCATACTATAAACTGAAAAAAATTGCATCGAAAACGGATCTATTTATAGAAGCGCGAAACTGTTTAGTATTGAAAATGTTTCTTATTGATCGGATAACTGTGACATACCATACATAGTTTAATCATCAAAGAGTTGGAATATATACCGAAAATTATTTTGTTACAAAAGTTTAAAAATTACACAGATCAACAGATCTGTGGGACAAATTATCTGAGCATATAAAAGCTAATTCAGAAGTTCAGCAATATCGGTGTCGGTGCTTGAAACATTGTAATTTGCCTTGTCATCGTATATCGATGGTCTCTCACCATTTATAAAAAATTGCTGTGAACTACAATAAAAGGCTTTTTTAAGTCACGCGATAAATGCACTTCCATTCGAATTATCTTCGAATTCAATCCGATCCAGGAACGCTTTTAGAAAAGCGAATGACTAGAGGCGATTGAGGCATTAATCCGTTTGGATTAGGTGTGTTGCAAACACGAAATAACTTATTCATGAAACGAAAGATCTTGTGAAACGACACGTAGCTGATAAAATACTCGCCGAGAAGGCATGGAAACGGATTACTGCGACAGATTTGACTCTCGGAGAAAGAGCTGCTGCCACTCTACTGGACGGCTATGAAAACCAAGACGAAAATCGGTATGGATTTGAAAACAAAAAAGAAATCAATGAAAAAGCGAATACTTTCAGTAGCGAAATGCGGCGGTTTCTTACCTACCAGATAAATATGAAACCGGAATTTTTTTATAGAAAATACACGTTTACTGTAATGATAAAAAATATTTTATTCGATGTATTGCCCATCGGTAGCTATACATTTTTTCCACCTGTTTGACAATTTGTGGATGCCACGCCAAAAAAATTGTTGTTCTTTGAGCCAAACTAGTCACCTAGCCATTTTCGTACATCTTCATAAGAAGTGAAGCGCTGCTGAGCAAGTGCGTGTCCCATCAATGCAAATAAATGGTAATCGGACGGAGCCAAGTCTGATGAGTAAGCTGCATGCGAAAGTATTTCCCAACCAAATGCCTCAATCGTTTCCTTGACCAATTTTGCTGTGTGTGATGCATTATCATGAAACAAAATCACTTTGTGTTGTCTTTTTTGACATTCCGGTCGTTTTACACACAAAGCTTGATTCAAATTGATCATTTGTTATCGATAGCGTTCAGTATTAATGGTTTCGCCAGGTTTTAGCAGTTCATAATAGATCACACCTTTCTGATCTAAAAACACAGAGCATTGTCTTCCGTCCACAGCGATTTGGCCTTGCAATCGATGTCGATGGTTCGCCTGAAGTTACCAGGTATGTAAATATGAAACCGGAATTTACCAAGATGGCCATAGCTGTCAATGTAGTTGCCGTCAGACGGCGCTATTGACGCCATTTCCTTGTTCTGACATTTGACAAAGATTTTTAACTCACAATAATACAAGTTTCATACAACAGTATAGTTTGTAATAGCGTTGAACATGTCGAATTTTGTGCCTTGAAACTACGATTTGCGGACAGCATTGATTTTCTGTTACCATTTGAAGAAAACTGCTGCAGAATCGCATCGAAGCTTACGGTGAACATGCTAAATCACAGTGCTTTGAGTGGTTTAAAAAATTTAAAAGTAGCGATTTTGACGTGAGAAACGTGGAAAACCACCGAAAAAGTTTGAAGACAGCGAATTGCAAGCATTGTTGGATGAGAATGATGCTCAAACTCAACAATAACTCGCGGATCAATTGAATGTGACACGAGAAGCCGTCTCAATATATTTGAAATCCAATGGGAAAGATCCAGAAGATGGAAAAATTGGTTCCACATGAACTGAATAAAACAGCAGGAAAACTGAAAAACCACTTGCGAAATGCTGCTCGCCAGGTACAAAAGAAAGTTATTTCTCCATCGAATTGTGACTGGCGATGAAAAGTGGATATATTTTGAGAATCCTAAGCGTAAAAGATCATGGGTATCATAAAAGATCATACTCTTCATCTTCTTTGCGAAGCGTTTTTTCTCTCGCACTATTGTTGGGACGAGATTGTAAAATTGCACGTCTTAGATACTCGTTTATGTCACATATTTCGTACGTATATCCTTCCGGAATGACAATTATTATTGTCATCTTCGTGGAAGTAAAATTCATTATTCAATTTACATTATATATCGTATGGTAAGTTTCAAAGTCCGAGCTCAGACCAAGCTCATACCATAAAATTGCCATCGCTCAAATCTATGGCCGGAAAGTAGCAGACGCGAAGACACTACTCTTACCATAAGCGTAAATGTCAGTGACATGTTTGAATGAATACTGAGTTGGAAAAGTGCAATGTCCTTAAATTGATCGTCAGACGTCTGTAAAAACTGCAGACACAGTTGTTCAAGTTGTTACTTTGATCGTAATGTTGATAATGCGTACGATTATACTCGATTTGCGTTACGTTCAAATATCGCACCAATTCCTTCGAAGATTGCTGTCAAAGTAAATAGCACGATCTCTCCGCTTCGCATACGCCACTCAATGAGTATGGTAGGCTTAATTGCAGTTACACTGAAAAAATATTAGGTGTACAATTTTGCTTCCGCCG
>NW_012130115.1:1232148-1239433 GCF_000143395.1 Atta cephalotes | reverse complement strand
CCATTTGTCTTTCAATGCTCGGCTCAAATGCATCAATTGCGTTCGATACCGATCGCCTGTGATTGTTTCAGTCGGTTTTAACAGTTCATAATACACTACGCCGAGCTGGTCCCACCAAATACAGAGCATGACCTTGGAGCCGTGAATATTCAGTTTGGCCGTCGATGTGGAAGCATGGCCAGGAACTTCCCATGATTTTCTGCGCTTGGGATTATCGTAATGAACCCATTTTTCGTCCCCAGTCATGTGATGCAGAAATCCCTTCCGTCTTTGCCTTTCAAGCAGCTATTCACAAGCAAACAAACGCCATTCAACATCTCTCGGCTTCAATTCGTACGGCACCCAATTTCCTTGCTTCTGAATCATTCCCATATCTTTGAGGCGTTTTGAAATGGCTTGTTGAGTCACTCCCAATGATCGTGCCAATTCTTCTTGATTTTGACACGAGTCTTGCTCAAGTAATGCCTCCAATTCTGCATCTTCGAAAATCTTCTCTCTTCCACTGCTATGACGGTCTTCGACGTCAAAATCACCGTTTTTGAAGCGTTGAAACCACTCACGACACATTCTTTCACTAATAGGGGCCTCACCATAAGTATTTGAGAGCATTCGATGAGTCTCAGCCACAGATTTCTTCATATTGAAGCAAAAAATTAAAATCTCTCGTAAATGACGAGAATTTGGCTCGTAAATTGACATTTTCAATCGAGAATAACTTTATGATGCAGACACAAATCGACTAATGTTTCTATGGGATTATGTTGACAGATGCCCAAGTTTATTGTATGACGTCTATGATCTATTTATTTCGACCACCACTTACCGCTAAAGCCATTTATAGAAAAACGGTGGAAGCAAAGTTGTACACCTAATACTAACTCGCATATTTCTTTAAGTAAAATTTTCGCATTGAATACATTGCCTAAAAACTCATTTTAAAAAAGATAATGAGAACAGACAGACTTTATTGTCATTGATGCTGATCCCTTAGAAAAAAAAGATGTGATATGATCAGAGTTCTTATGATATGTTATTCTTAATACAAATGTCAATGCAGTGTTTAACATAAATTTGATGATAGTTACATTGAAAAATTAACTTGCATATTTCCAAAGTTAAGTAAAATTCTAAATTAAATATGTCTGAAAAAAGTGGAAGAGAAAACAAATAAAAGAAAACTCGAGTGTACTAGTGTTTAATCCCAAAAGAAAAACGAATTGTCTTTTGGAAGGAGCAATCACTTACAGCACTATTTATTGTCCAATAAAGTCTGATTAAGTATAATTTACATATTATCACTGTGTACAATTGTCGAAGCGAGTAACTTCGTTCGTAATAGATTTCACAAAAATTCATACGAGCAAGCTACTCCATAAGAAAACGCGAGCGATTTCTTTCGCCAAATACCTTTAACGCAATGATTGCACCGCATGAAAAAAACCTACTTAAACTTATCGCCTTCGCATCTCCTTTTTATACCGAGGGGATTTTTAGACTGTTCCGGAATTTTCTAGTGTTCCTTTAATCGGAAGTGACAAAACGAAAAGAACAATCACAGTTATGAATTTAAATTAAACGAAGGATCAACTACTTGATTAGCGGCTTCTCGGAGGGCGCCCAATGATTAATGCTACTTGAAGCGGCGTTGATTGATAAGAGCCTACACCAGGCAGTCAGTGCCAAGTGAAGATGAGCGCGGAAATCGGTCTTTTAAAGACCGATTGATTCTAATTACCAGAATGATCCTTACAGGTGTAAAGTTTAATGCTTAAGCACGAACTTTACTTAATTTAAATATTTCCTCATAAGTGCAACAGACGAATGTCACATATAATGCGGCTCTTGGATGATTCAAAGACATTCCTCGCATTTCGAAGGCTAGTTTCTATATCGACTCGAAGGCGATAATTACGCGGTTGCACTTAAGTTATCGCGACGGAATGATTCGCAACTTTAAGTATACTTTAATGACTCGGAAAATGGAGCCTTTCGCGGTTCATCAAAATAAATATACACGGGCGAGTATAGGTTATGAACCACAATTAATCATAATAAATATAAAATATAAAATATAAAATAAGATAAAATCAGTGACACGATTCTGACCAAAACTGAGTGAAGTTAACCTTCTATTGGAATCGGAGATTCAATTCAATTCTGGGCCATCTGACCTCAATTCGTTTTCTCCGAATTACAATAATGATGTGCTGGACATATCGAAAATTGCAGGGCAACGTTGAAGATAGAAATGCAGAAGGTGGATATAATAATAAATTAAATTAAATTAAACAAAAAATGAAATCAACTACGAGCTCAAATTCAGAAGGCCCGAGATCGAAAAGATAAGTAAGTAAGTTCTGCGATGTTAACTTTTGTTATCGATTTCTCTTACGTCTGCAGGAATAAGAATAGCCTTGAGAGTTTCGTGAAGGTTGAAGTGGCGATTGTCATTGTGACCACTCAAACATGGCTATCCTTCTCTTGATGGAGAGTCGTGATTTTGACCAGTGACCACTTAGTGAATGGAGTTATCTTGCTGCGCACGAGACATAAATTGCTTCAGGCGACGGCCCTCCCTTACACCATTTTGAGGGTGTCGACAGACTATGGAAGTACTTCTGTGACCAATGAAGCCAGAAATGTTCTCATATCTGCTAGATGTCCTGCCAATGGGAAAGACGGTTGGCCGCTAAGATGCCCAGTAGGTTCAGGCACTGCAAAAAGGGCTACTTCCAATAAGAAAATAGTCTGGAATGAGTGTGGCGATAACCTCCGGATCATTATTCAAGAGCGAGATCGTGAGAGATAGAGATCATGAATCGAGGTAGGCCTCGATTTGCAAAAAGAGAGTTACCATTTCCTCGCAGATGAGTTCTAGCATTCGCTGGTGCTTGAGAGATTTCACGACTACTTCCCAGAGGCCACTAAAATAAGGAGCCGGTGAATTTCCACTAAATGCGTTTCTCTGTCAGTGCAGCTCCGATGCGGTTTGTTTCTCTGCTACTGGCTGCAAAAAGCTCTTACTCTTTCAACTCCGACAAAATTCGTACCGTAATCGCTATAGTTTCGTATAATCCTCTACAAAAAGTAAATCGTCGAAAGGCTGTTAGAAATGCTTCAACCATATAGTCAGATACAAATTCCAGGTGAACGACTCTGTTGCTAACATACAAAAACAGTAAAAAAGATCTTCTATCCTCATCCGGAGGAAGTGCGCAATTAGATTGGACCTGTGTATTCGATGCCTGTGTGTGTTGAAACAGCCGAGACGATGTCATTCGGGAGCGCAGAAGATCTCTCATCATAGGCTGAAGTGTCGCCGCCCGTCATTGCAGGCATGAAAGACAATGATGGATATAGTTCTTGACTGCTGTTCGATCATACTCAGAATCGTTGCCTAAGGAGTTCCAAAGTTTGTGTACCACGAAGTACTCGAGTATGGCAGGAATCTATGATTAGTTGAGTAAAATAGTTTTTCGTAAAATAAAAGGATGTTTTTCATCGTAGGATGAAAATGCTTGAAAACGTAGGAAGTGAATGCTTGATTCTGCCCCCGACTCTTAGGAAATCTTGACTGTTGAGGAATGGATTGAGTTTGACAAAATGATTCCTTTTTTCAATTGTCTTCTCCTCTTTGAGTTTCTCAATAGAGCATGTCTCATGTTGATATGCTCTAGATTGAATCCGAATCCAAGCCTTGAGACTCTGTTCTGTTTTGATACAAGATAGCGTTAGAGCGCCTGGGAATGTGTCACCTGTGCCCTCCTTTGAGCGCACCCACCGCAGACACTAGGCGACTCGGAGAAGTTTCTGCAAGAATGAATATCGGGTTAATAAATCCGATTCTTCTTTCTGCTGCTGCAGATAAGCTTTTCATCTTTACTGTGACAAATCAACTTTGATTAATGTTATGTAGATTTCAAAGGCTCAGTGTCGATTGCCAAGAAGGCCTTGCCACCAGAGGGGATGAAAAATTAGTTCTTTGGGCCTCCGAGAGGCGCAGTCTGTTGGATTTTCTTGATTAGACACGTGACCCTAGTATGCATTCAGTAGTGTAGTTGATATTTCCGAAATGCGATTTACCACGTATGTATTTCATCGCAAGGAATGCTCCTGAATCCAGCCCAAAGTTATGGTCGAATCAGACTACAGGTAGGTTTGTTTACCAGCGTAGCCTGAGTATGGTCCACCAGTCGCACCAAGAGCATTGCAGCGCACAATTCTAATTTTGCCGTGAGACGATTCTCAATGAGTCACTCTTGAACTATATCAACTACGAGTTGCCAAATCTCAATCTGCAGGATGAACCAAGATTTGGATACATCTTCTCGATGGCAAAAACGAAACAATGCATTTGCCATTGCAAAACAATGTTAGCCAGAGAAGATAAAAGGTTCGGTCCGATGAAGAAATACTAGTTAAGTGACTTTCCCTATGATCCACAGTCCATTAAAGACGACGCGTAGCTTAGTCGTGGTATTTTTCACAGCATTCCGTGATGAGGATAAGTAACAAATTCACCTTTCTCTGTTTCGTTGACATGGGTCATGTGTCTTAACTATTCGTAATCGCATAAATTCTCTGTATCTTTTCCAGTTGTTCATCCCGATAGAATCAATGTTCTGACGAAGCAATTTGATTGCTTTTCGCGTCTCGAACAGATTCGAAAGCGATGGCGAGACAGGAAGGCGGACTACATCGTCCCTCCATGGTGCAAGAATACGTGTGGGAAAATCATTGCTCGCTCTAATTCTTCTTGAGTCAAGACGGGAGTCGACTCAATCTCCGCACTTTTTCATGTTCCCAGAATCGTCGTATAAGAGTAGACAGTTCATCAATTGAGCATTGGTATAGCGATGCGACTGCATGGGACGACAGCATTCCTACTGGTGCCCAACACTATCCAACTAGTGATCTGCTGAGCGATCGACTCTAACGCGTCTACCCTCCCGATATTCGAATTAAACAAGGTAGCGTATACATCAGTTCCCAATAGAATATCAATCTCGTTCGACACGAAATCCGAATCTGCGAGCTCGATGCCCTTGAGGTCACTCTCTCATCGCCAAGTTCATTATATCTGTGTAAACCATAAGGCAACACGATCGCGGATAACTTCAGAATCACCGGAACACAGAACGAGTTCAAGTGTCACTTGTTCTCTCATGATGCCTGTATGTTGTCTACCAACACCGTACACTTTGCCCGACCGACGACTTTGCCCGCAGCAGACGCAATCATTGAGCGAAAGTTTCCATCACGAGGTCTCGGAATCTTGGTCAATTAACACGCATTCCAGCGCGATCCCGAACAATCACTCGTGCTATTGTCAAAACAACGACGATTTGTTTCTCCAATGGTCGTCGTGTAACGTGCGAGGTTTTCACTTGAAGTGTCCAATTCTTTAGTGGAGACGCGATACAGGCCTCAAACAACGCCGAATGCAACGATCTAATGATGCCGTTCGAAACATAATTCTGAACAGTTTCTCTTAAAGTAACAATCACCGACTTTATGTTTTCCTAAGCAGTTGAGACAAAGATGCTCTTCTACATGCTTTTATTCAGCAGCAAGCTTCTTTCGAAATGTCACAGCATAAGGAAGTGATCCTTTGGGCATAATAATCGGCGGTTATCGCTCCTTTTCCTTTTTCAATGCCTCCTTTTGAGCATGATGACTGCGAGCAGTTCGAGTTGCGTCCTGTTTAGCAGTAGAAGCATCAGGCTTTGACATCTGCATCGCCTTCAACGCATGAAAACATTATTCCAGAAACCGGCTCAATTCCGCATACGAAGGCGGATCGGTTTGATGGAATTTTACTCATTTACAGCATGATTGTGGGTTGAGCAATTCCACAATAGAAACATGAAAAGATCCTCGCTATAGCTGATAGGAATTGTCCGATGCTTTCCAAGGCACTCACGGTACTGGTTACGCAATGGAATAGTCTGCGCAACTCGGCGGCGGATTCGTTTTTTAATTTAGGTATTTCTAATTTAGGTAGTAACGCTGTGTAATAAGAACATACTAAAAGTCATTTATTCTTATAATACTTCGTTAGAATCTCCCACACGTAATGGAAATTCTTATCAGTAATGGGTAGATTTCTCGCTAACGATTCTGCTTCTTTTTTCAGGCTCGCCTTTAAGTAATGCCGATGTGTAACGTTTGAAAGAGAAGAATCCTTCATGATCAACGAATGGAACAAATCTTGGAAGGGCAGCCAATCCTCGAAAAAGATTTTCGATTCGATTTGCGGTAATGTGAAGCGTGCGGTAATGTGCGAAGCGTGGTTGAAACGTCGACCGAAGAAGTTTCCTTCTCACCTTTGATCAGCTGATTTTTCAGCTTAAGAAAAGTCACTCGTTGAAGATAAATTTCTTCGATCTGTCCCAAGAAATCCTTTAAGAAATAATCATCATGCTTCCTCAGGTTTTCTCAATGCTCCAAATGCAATTGCTCATGCTGCCGTTCTCCCATTTGCAATTAATCCCATAGCGGTAGACACGAGCTGACTAGTAAACTTAGAAACTCTTATCTTTTTTATATTTTTGAGCGTACGAGCTATACGCCTACAAATTTCGTGTTAAGAGCTGATGAGTAATTCCATTTCTATTTCTCTTTCAGATTGGCAAATTGTCAAAAAAACCTCGTTTTAAGCGTGAAAGATGTTGTAGAAGTCCACTAGTCTCGACGAATATCTGACTCGAAAGACCAAAATTTAATGTGCAATCCCGAAAGGAAAAGAAATTGTCTTTTGGAAGGAGCAATTACTCACAACATTATTTATTGTCCAATAAAGTCTGATTAAGTATAATTTATTTTCATATATGGTATTATATATGTACAATTTTTGAAGCGAGTACCTTCGTTCACGATAGATTTCGCCAAATACTTTTAATACAATAGTTACAAAGCACACGAGAAAAATTACTCGACTTATTGCCTTCGCATCTACTTTCTATACCATGGGGATTCTAAATTGTTCCAGAATTTTCTAGTGTTCCTTTAATTGGAAGTGACGAAACGAAAAGAACAATCCAGAATCGCAGCGGTTATGATTTAAATTAAATAAGAAATCTACGTAACTATTTAATTTGCGGCCCCTCGGAAGGCGTCCAATGATGAATGGCTACACTTACGAGTGACGCTGATTGATAAGACCAAGCAGCCGGTGACAAATGAAGATGAGTGTGGATTTTAAAGACCGATTGATTCTAATTACCAGAATCCTTACAGGTATAAGATTTAATGCTAGATACTTTACTTATTTTAAATACTTATT
>NW_012130115.1:1211694-1230327 GCF_000143395.1 Atta cephalotes | reverse complement strand
ACTAGTAGTATATATATATATATATATATATATATATATATATGTATGTATGTGCAGATACACATACGCACGCATGCACGCACGCACACTGTATTACACATCAATATAGCTAATAAACTCTCTTTTCTTATAATTTCCACCGACTTGTTTGTCATCGATTGCATTTCACTTCTCCAGTATAAACCTCTTTTATGTTCCAATCTGATATATCCATATCCGACGAACTAATCCACATAAAAATAAGATAGTCATATAGCGCCCAAACAGAGACCAGATCAAAAGAGGGAGATGTAGCTCGTTTCGAAAAGCTGAGTTTACATGCTCAGTAAAACCGAACTATCTAACGAAATGTAAATTCACGGCCTAAATACTGAAGGCATATTAGACATATTAGATCGCCGTCTTAGCGAATATGTTGATGAAAGATCGAAAGATTTTCAAGCTAAAGCACTGTCTAGCCTTCCGGAAATCCACATAGAAACACAGAATTAGTGGCATCCACCGCACGAAAACGACATCAATCACTTCGCGACTTGTTGCTCCGCTCGACCCTGAAAACTGTCTAAAGTAATTAACCAAATGAGAAAATGGAATGTACAATTTAACGGGAAAGACCCGTGGGCATTCCTTGAACGTGTCAAGAAGCTCAAGGAAGATTACGAATTTTCCAATCAACAATTCCTCAAGAGATTATCGGTCCTGCTGAAGAGAGATGCGCAAACATGGTGCCGTAATAATCGCAGACGGTGGGCCAACTGAGACAATTTCTCAAATTTCAAAACCACCTTCCTGCCACACTCCGATGCATTCCAGTTATTGGAAAATGTACACGCAACGAAACAAAAACCGGGAAATCGCTTTTTAAATATTTTACAGCATTAATGTGATGACCCCGCCGGGATAATCTTCGAACGAAGACGATTAGAATATCTATATCAGAATATCTATATCAGAATATCTATATCAGAATATCTACACATATATCAGAATTCCCACTTCTCGTACCTCCGACATATCCGACGCTACGCCTTTCACATGATACAGAAGTTTAGTCGCGAAGCAGTCAATTGCGAGCATTTGAAAGCCCCTAGCATTTGAGCTCCCTAGAGAACTTTCCAACGAGCGATACTGTGCAATGTGGCATTACCCCAATCCTTGTTGAACATTGGCGAATAACAAGGATGCAACATGATGCATCCTCCCATGTCATCTGTGTCTCTTGTTGGAATGCTTCCTAGGGCTACGTCCACTTGCTGCTACAAATGCTTCAAAGCATTTTTTGATTGATAAATCTTTCTTTCAATTGGTCAATCAAAAGTTTTGAAGCATTTGTAGTGCTAAGTGAACCACACCTTAAAGGTGCTTTCGCATATAGGCGTCAAGCGTCAAGCAACAATCAAAGGTGATTTTTATAGTGGCGTAAAAAATATGTTTTATACCACTGCTCATATTGCCTAGCTTATTGGCTACTGCTTCTGCTGTTTGACGCTTGTATGTGAATACATCTTAAGTCTCTTCATAATGCTTGAAATCTTCAAACCCCCTCCATTTGCACTTAAAATGAGATAGATATATATTTGGACATTAAAAAAAGAGAAAGCAAAGATATTGAGATTGTTGAGTGCAAAAAGTACACGCGAACTGATCTAATTATTTATAAATCTTTACCAGAGAAAAATCTAAGAGTAAGGTACTATAATATAAGTATACTATAATATAAATATTCGCATTTTCCATTTTTAATCCTTTTCTTATTCTCTTGCTCCTTTCCTCACTCTCTTACTCACTCAGCCGTTGAGCTCAGAAAATTAAAGAAGAAAAGAGAAAAGAAAAGAAAAGAAAAAAGAATAAAGAGGAAAGATCTAAAAATGATGGATGCGAATGTTTATATTGTTATTTTGGAACATATACTACTGGAAGAGGAATTGCCACTCGTATATCAAATATGAAGCCAACATCTGTGCGAGAGAGAAATTCCTCTTACAGTAGTATATGTTTTAATGCTCTACTAAGAAAAGTCATGCCGGCCTTTTTCCTGTTAAGGCTTATTTTTCCTGTTAAACGTATCAACTAATGAATAAGCGAATCAATTAATCATATTCTTTTCCTTCCATTCTCTAGAAAAGAAGAATTTCGATTGGTTCCCTTATGCACTATGTATTATGCGTTATGCAAGAGTTTGCGCGGCAATAATGGACTTTCTATTCCGCAATATTTAAAATGCGGAATAGCGCTGATTGGTTGCTTCAATGACGCACTCTCTATTCCGCAGTTCTATTACATATGTGATTTCATTTTTAGAATTTTGCAGTACACTCATCGATTAAAAGTTGCAATACTTTTTTTTAATGGATTTCGGAATACAATTTGCTCACTGAGCGATTGGTTTTTATTTATAGATGTGTAAGTAAAGACCAATCGCTCGGTGAGTAAGCTATATTCTGAAAATCATAGAAAAATATCTTGCAACTTTTTAATTGGCGAGTTTATACATAAACATTCTCTCCGAGAAAAATTTTACTTAAAATTTATTACTAAAATTTACTACTTGCAATATATACTACAATATAAAAGTAAATTCTTTCTTAGAGAGGAGTTGTGTACAGTTCTAGATATATAAGTTTTGGTGTACAATCCTAGATATATAAGAAAAGCGCAAATCGGCTTATGTCAGTATCGCAAAAATATCAGAAAACGTATTAAAAATGGCATCTTTTGCAGACTATGAAATCCGCTATCATTTATTTATTAGGCATTTTTAATAACAATGAAGGAATTTCATGATCGATTGTTAACGATTACACCTAAACTTAAAAAAAAAATCGATTTTTGGATTTGATATTTTCTTAAATTATCACGTATATACTTTCAAAAATATTCCTTGTAAATTTCAAGTCTATTCGACAAAAATTGACGAAGTTATGTGAGTTTAAAGGTATACTGGTTTGAATATTTGGAGCAGGGAATCGATTCTGTATCTTGAAATGAAGTGAAAATTACAAAAGTGAACGAATTTACTAGAATACTGATAATTTCATTAGTCAATACCTAGTAAATTTGATCACTTTTATAATTTTCACCTTGTTTGAAGATACAGAATCGACCCCCAGGTATAGAAGGCAGTTGCGTCACATACAAAGCAATCCCTTTCTGTGTAACAATCAGTGCGCCGATAAATTGATTGCCCGTCTTTGTTTATCTAACGAATCGTGGATATTACCGACAGAAGCATTGTCTTTCACCTTCCTCTCAGAAAATCGACAGAGCTAGCAGTACAGCATTAACAATCGAGCAGTACATTCGAACATTTCATCAGCAGCTTTTTATTTTGTGATCTCTTATTTTTTATATTACGGGTCGTGATTCTAAAAAAGGAGATGAAACAATCGAAAAATCTGTGTAAATCGAGGATAGTTAAAAGGAAGCCTGTGAATCCGAAACTGATAGAATGTAATGAAAAAAGTTTTAGTGTGTCAGCGAAAAAACTGAAAATGCAAGAGGCCACAAGATACTTGTGCCAGAAGATTATTCTGTAGAATGTAGAATATTAAATTTTATATCTTTACTGCACTTTCCACTTTTAAATGTAAAGAATGATAACGTGAAATTTTAAATTGTCAGTTCGCATAGACTTGGATTCAAGATTGTTGTTCTGTGCGATTCGTGCCTTCCTAGCAATATTTCTTCATGCCCTTATGTTGGTAATACACATCGAAATAGATTTTATTTTTATAATGCGAGTATTAGACTTAAGATTAAGAAATGCACAAAAGTTTTGCGGCCTCCATAGACATGCCACAATTTTATGATCAAAGTACATACGATATAATTATATATCAAACATATAAATGCTTGTAAACAAATCCTTTGTCAATAACTTTTTTAAAAAGCTGTGTAAAGAAGAAATACAACAAACTTGTAACGAAACTTGTAAAGAAACAAACATAGAAAATACAACTAAATTACGAAGATGGGACATAGAAGAAGAGAAGTTTCACTTCTTTATATGGTGTTTCTTCAATTATTGAATTTTACAGTGTTCTCGATTTTCTTGTAAAAAGTGCATACTGTAAAACTTGCGAGTTTTGGCGAAAAAAAGATACTTTTGAGTATGAGAAGTGACTGAAGACGCATGAATCCAACTGTTCGGCAAATCACATCGGATCATCCAGTAAAATGGAAGTTGATGCTATCACAGAAATGTTCAAGCTCTCTGAAGAAAATTACAGAAATAAAAATTACAGATATAAAAATTATATCGACGATGGGGATTCCAAAACTTACAGTGGCATTATAAATTCTGTACCTTACAGCAATATTGCCGTAATTAAAAAAAAGAATGTATTGACGTTCTAAAACGGATGAGAAGTAAATTGCAAGAATTTAAAAGGAAGAATGAAGGCCTCGATGGAAAAAAATAAATTAACAGATAAAATGATTGACAAATTAATAATTTATTACGGTTTGGCAATAAGACAAAACTGTAATTCTGTCAAAAACATGAAAAACGCAATTTGGATCACATATGAACATTATAGCTCGCGATAGCAGACGACTATCCGCAACAAATGTCCAATCGGAGTTGACTCTTGGTGCATCTGGCAGCGCGCTAGCGTGAATGGCACACCGTTTTCGTTCACGCATGATTACAAGTCTTTATCGGATATCTTAATAAAACCGATAAAGATTTAAATAAAACCGAATTATTAGGAAGATGTTTAGGTTTTATTTAAAATATTAACAATGAGAGCTTGAATCAACTAATTTGAAAAATCAGTCCAAAAATTTCAAGTGGCAATAATACGAAATAGCTGTTTCTATTGCCGCTGGTATATTTAACGAAAGTAATGCTGTACTTCTTAAAATGCAGGAGTGAATAGTAGTCCGAATGCTCACAAAAAAGAAGCATGCATCAAAATTTCCGCACGCAACAGATAACTCAAGAGGTATGCGCACTTCGATGACAGGCTTATATTTTGGAGGCTGTAGCTGTTTTAGAAGATTTACTATATGGCCATGGAATAGACGACTCCATATAAATTGAAACATCTGCATGTTATTTGGTTGTACATTTAATTTGAAACTGCAAACGCATTTTTCTCAAAACCGCATTTTTAAAATCGATGACCAAAATATCTCGAGAACCACTGCATTAATCAAAATGAAATTTGGTAAGCTTTTTTAGTAAAAAAATCTAGTGCCCGATCGTAGCATATTTTTTTTACTGATAAAAAACGAGCGAATTTTTAGTACAAGAATCGTATCTTCGAATTTGAACAGCAGCCATTTTGTCGCAAATTAATTTAAAAAAAAATGAACGATCGGACACTAGATTTTTTTAATTTTATATATTAACTAAATTTGTCGAGCTTTTTCATTTCAGATAAACCAGCTCAAAGCCAGAGTGGTCACTACAAAACGCTTTTAAAAAAACTGCTTCTGGAGATTATTCATATCTTCTTCATTCATCGATATTTTGCAATAAAATAAATACTGAATTATCTTTGAAATACATATATTTAAATACATAAACATTCATTTCAAAAGCACTTTAAGTTTTTCACAAAAATTCCCAAGAATACGTGTTTTTCCTTGTAGAGGTATAATCCCTTAAATCACATGATAACAATAATCAATCAGAGCACTTAACACTAATCGCGCTTCTCTTAAGTGTGGTCTATAGTAAGGATGAAATCATACGCAGAATCATATGCAGAAAACAACTGCGGAATAGAGAATGCATCATAGAAGCAACCAATCAGCATTATTCTATATTATTTTGAAAAATGTTTGTTGTTTTCCGCACCGTGTGATTTCATCCTAAGTTGCAAACACTCCGTCAATAGTAATTAATAATGCTTCTGATTGGTTGTTGTGAAACATTGCGACCATATATTGGCAACTTATTGTACCACGCTTTAGGAGCTGCGTATATTAGAAGGAATAAGGAATTAGGAATAAAGAATAACGATTTTAATCTATCAGAAATCGAATATATCGGAATGCACGATTTCTGATGGGTTGAAGTCATTATCCATTATTCCTAATAATAGAATCACTCTAGTTAAGACATAAGCTCCTCTTTGTGATTCGTACTGCCATGTTTCAGTTTATTAATGTGTTAGTATTAGGTATACAACTTTGCTTCCGCCGTTTTTTTTCCGAAATTCGAGGCTTTATTGTTACGTTATTTCATATAATAAAGATATTGTTTCATTCAAACAAATTCTCGCATTTAAAACAATAAAATATACACACATATATTTGATATAAACGCAGTTTAGTTGACTCCGTGAGACTATCCAAATAACGATGCTGATAACTTTTTTTATTTTAAAAGATTTATTTTTAAAGATTTATTTTAAAGACTACTAAATGATAGCAGTCTCAATTAAACGAAATAGTTGAATCATTTCCCTTAATCAACATTGAACAGTTTGTTGAACAAATTGCGATTAAATTCGATTAAATAAAATTTGTTGCATTAAGCAAATCTACAAATGACTAAAAGTGTTTAATTTGCTGGACAAATTTTCTTTTCATTGTACGTAATTTAAATATGTACTGGTAATAGTAAAATATTAGCTAAAATTTTTATTTCCTTGTGCTTTACATTAAAGTTAAAATATTAATGGTAAAAGTTTGTGATAATAAATACTGAAAAAAGATGTGAAATTAGTAAAAAAATAATCTTTTAAGCAGGGGAGGGGATAGGTATTTTTAAGGAAAGGTAAAAAAAGTACGCCAAATACACATCAATACACACGCCGTACAGAAAAAGATTTTATATAAAGATAGAATTAATCTGTAACAGTTAAATCAGTAAAAATTAAAGTACAAAATAACTTATTAAAAACTATTCTATACCCTTTCTTGCTTATGTAATGACTTTACGCGAAGCGACTTCCACCCCCATCTGCCCCCTACTTAGGAGCGCACAACTTCCACGCAGAAAAGTGGAGATAGGAATCGTTTTGTGTGGAAATCGTGCACCTCCAAGCAGGGGGGAGGTGAGAGTCGCTTCACATGGGCGATCTTATATATTTTTAAATATAAATATATTTTTAAATAGGAAATTTTTGTTCTATATAATAAAAAGAATATCTATATTAGTAAAAAGACATTATTTTTCAAATTGTCCTTTGTAATAACTTTTTAATGAAAGACGAGCAACAAAACTTGGAGGTCACTCAGAGTCATGACCTTGACATATGTTAAGATCAAGGTCATTAGGGGATACTCCTCTGAATTTTGATATATATTTAAATATATGTTATATATTGAACAAAAATACAAAACTAATGTACTAATAATACATTTTGGCAAAGTAAAATGGCAAAGTAAGATAATGTAAAGAAGAAATGAAAAAATTGTGTTAGTCATACAGTATATGAAGATAGGTAATTGTGCGCATTTTAAAATGCTCGCGCAAGTTGCAAGTTGCTCGCCGCGACTTAACTCGATATAAAATACGAATACTTCAACAATTTCTAATCAAACTTAATAAATAACAGCTCAAAAGACATAACAACACATATACATAACAACATACTTCAATAACATAAATTTACTATGTAACTTTAAATAAACAAATTAAAAATACGGACTTACCGTATTTTCTAAATATTAAAATAAAAAAAAAATGTAATTTCACTTTTTCGTACTTTTCTGGTTAGTAATGTTTAACAACGTATTTACATCGTATCTTTTGTAGTTATATCTTAAAAAGACGACCTCCTGCGTAAAAATTTTACCACGGTTATGTCTTTATCTATTGGAAAAGTATCAAATCGGGATGCGCACAATTACCCGCTGTGCACAGTTCCCCACTTTCCCCTAAGTGATATGTATTGTAAGATGTTGAACTATTATATTATATGTATGCATTTAAATTAATTTTCGAAATTATAATTGCGTGCTGATATGGTTGTCAGTCTTTTAACGCAATCAATCTGAAATACACTGCTTCCCAAATTTCTCAAATTTATCTTAAAAAACTATAATAAACTTATTGCGAAAAATATTGCCTCGGCCAGGAGTCGAATCCGGATTTCTTGCATTCCGTGTGAACGATCTAAGCCTTTAGATTACTTTAAAATAAATCTTAATTTGATATATATATATATATATAATATTAATCCGCATGATTATGTAACTCATTCGTACACAAATGTTTATTTTTTTATACATAATTGAAATATTGTATAATTTGTTCACATATCCATATGATTATTAAGGAACACTGCATCGTGAATGTGTGCGTGCTTGCGTGCGTGCGTGCGTGCGTGCGTGCGTGCGTGTGAGTAAGCAGTCTTGTTTTAATTTACAATGGTTTTCCCTATTTTTCTAATTTGGTCTTTAGCGCCAAGTTTTTTCGCATGAAGTACTCTTTATATCATTAAAATTGTTTTATTTTGTACTGTTACATCCTTAATTCTTTGTGACAAACCTTGGATTGAGTAAGATAATGCAATTTTATGATAATGCAATTTTATGATATAACATTTTAAAGGAAGATTAAATAGTTACTATTATATTTGACGTGGAACAGGCAAAATACATATTTATATTTTGCCTGTGTACATATTTGAGTTCTATTTTTTAAAGGTTACGAAATTTTGAAATTTGTTTAAAAGTAGTTTCATATAATTAGTGTAACTTAAATGTTTCATATCATTTTTACACATATCTTGGAATTTTTAACTCAATTATTGATATCACATCTTTTATACAAATGGTATACATATCACTTAAAAATGCTATTTTATGAAATTGTGATTTGGCACTAATTTTTGATATTAAATCTTTTATACAATAATATATCACAAATAATATATCACAATTTTTAAAATACTATAGTTTTCTGATCGAGCAGCTTATCCATATTTGACACCTTTTTTTATATTAGATATACAACTTTGCTTCCGCCGTTTTTTTTCCGAAATTCGAGGCTTTATTGTAAAAAACTGGTTATACATTTATGATTCAAAGTATTGTCCATCGCTGGCCACTACTTTCTCCCATCTTTCGGGTAGCGTATCCCGCGTCGAAAAAACTGGTCATCTTTTGAGGCTATTCACGAATCGATCCAATTTTTTACTTCTTCATAAGACCGGAAGTGCTGATCAGCCAGGCCGTGTGCCATTGATCGAAACAAGTGATAGTCAGAGGGAGCGTCTGGAGAATACGGCGGGTAGGACTTCCCATTTCCAAGTATGTCTTGACCACTTTCGCAACATGGGATCGAGCATTGTCATGCTGCAAAATCACTTTATCGTGTCTCTCGTTGTATTGCGGCCGTTTGTCTTTCAATGCTCGGCTCAAATGCATCAATTGCGTTCGATACCGATCGCCTGTGATTGTTTCAGTCGGTTTTAACAGTTCATAATACACTACGCCGAGCTAGTCCCACCAAATACAGAGCATGATCTTGGAAATCATCGTTCTTGAAGCGTTGAAACCACTCACGACACGTTCTTTCACTAATAGCGATCTCACCATAAGTATTTGAGAGCATTCGATGAGCCTCAGCTGTAGATTTCTTCATATTGAAGCAAAAAATTAAAACCTCCCGCAAATGACGAGAATTTGGCTCGTAAACTGACATTTTCAATCGAGAATAACTTTATGATGCATATACAAAACGACTAATGTTTCTATGGGGTTATGTTGACAGATGCCCAAGTTTATTTGTATGACGTCTATGATCTATTTATTTCGACCACCACTTACCGCTAAAGCCATCTATAGGAAAACGGCGGAAGCAAAGTTGTACACTTAATACATATCACTTATTCTTTTCATGACTTTTTGTTTAGGCAATGTGCATATATTTGACGCCTTCTTCGTTAATTTTCTTTAAATAAATAACATTTGATTTTATGTCACGTAAATTTTTGTTTTTGAGGTACAATAATTTTTTGATCCAGCATTTTTTTTAATGCACAACGGTTCTTTGTTCAAGCAGAACATCTACATTTGAGGACTTATTCTTTCCTTTTTTGAAAAAAGTTACATACAATTTAAATTCTTTTTGTGATATAACGTTTTTTTGTTCGGCCAAGGCATCTTTTATATTTGATTTCTTATTCTTTTTTTATAGCATAAATAATTTTATATTTTAATTTTATTTTACTGATTTTATTCTAGCTACAGCTTAAGCCTACCTTTTAAATAAAATCTTTTTCTGAACGGCGCATGTACTTTATTTACCTCTTTATTTTTTTACTGATTTATTATTCGCGGTAGCTTCTTATACAGGTCTCTCGTCATAGTCTCTCGTCTCGAATTCAGCACATATGATTCACTCGATCTTGCATTGTTGAGATTGGCAGTTTTACAATAATTTAACACTTGCCTCACCGGTAATTTTTCCTTCTCAGTCCCTTTGACAATCTTCTACAGCTGAATTTCCAATTTCGCTCTCGCTCCTTAAGTATACAAGATCCTGAATCCTCTTAAGGATTTAAGCGGCGATCTGTTTTAAGCACGTGCCACGTACGCAAATGATTTCGGCAGGCCTGGCAGGGAAAACTCTGGCCGCGAGGTCCTTCGGGATCGAGACATCCCGGCGCTTGATTGACCGATAGCCGTGTCGCGCGACAGCCACGTAACTTTGCGCGGCCTGACACGGAATTTAAATTTCAACAGGATAATCTTCTCTGCATTAACTCCTTTCATTTTTCACATAGAGTTCATGTCTTATGCACTTCTTTTTAATCGAGTTTTAGACCGCTGTAGTTCTCTTGGCGGACGATTTTAGCTAGCTATCTCACTGAGAAGTTGCATCATCCTGGAAACACATCTTGTGCAACTTCTCCACGTACGAGACTTGTACCTTGTCGTTATAATTATTATTTTTATCTTCCTGTAAAATAGGGACTAAAAAAGGGCATAAATAACAAACAGTAAAAATAAATGAGAGATATAACTTGCGTACTTCCTCCCTCCATCCCCCTACCCTCCTCCGAGAGTCTGAAGCCTCTTCGATAACGGTCGTAGGTATTTCTTTGCTAGCAACTAGGTGACACAGTTCGATGCAATCCACATATAGCTACCGATCCTTATGGCTGGTAATTAAAGATTCTCGCAAAAAATTAACAAACAAATTAACAAAAAAAAATAAATTAAAGTTGGGCATAAAAGTCAGCGCCCGCACCCAAATTCGCTCGCGCTCACGAGCAAGGAGAATCCAGAATCTACTTGACTTATCCGCGACACCATAATCTGAGGGATTTCAACATCGAAGATTACTTACCTCATGCGATTACTGGGATCCTGGTGTGGGAGATCCATGATAACAAGGCAGACCTTCTCGTTGAGAAACTGCGCGAGATGTTTATGGGGCGAGATGACGTAAAG
This sequence comes from Atta cephalotes, assembly GCF_000143395.1. Classification (NCBI taxonomy): domain Eukaryota; kingdom Metazoa; phylum Arthropoda; class Insecta; order Hymenoptera; family Formicidae; genus Atta; species Atta cephalotes. The sequence goes on along the minus strand of NW_012130115.1, from coordinate 1,218,966 downwards.
CTCTCGTGCCCAACTAAAACGGTGGAAGTATGGATATCGAGCCTTGATAATTCCGTCATCTCCAAGGAAGGGGCCGACGAAGTCATCAAGGCCAGCAAGTACTCCCAAGTAGCAAGTAAAGTGGAGGAGGTGAGAAGGAACCGAGTGGTCTCAGCTCGTGTTAGGTCTATTGCCTGATAATGGCGGGCGGATAAGAAGTTGCGACCCACCCTTAGGATCAGAATAGGATGATCCAGCTGCCGGCTGACGCTGCTTCCCCAGAGAGATCTGCAGTGCTATCGGTGCCTGAAGACGTCACGTACAGCAGAACTGTAAAAGGTGGACCGTTCCGAATGCTGCTACTGCTGCGGCGGTATCGGGCACCGGGCCCGGTGTGAATGAAACCAACGCCAAAATGGAATGCCTAACGTGCAAAATACTTGGACGTCTGGTCAGATAACCGATAGGATTGGTAGCAGTGACTACTCGGTGTGTAAGAAACTGAAGGGCAGAAAAGGGGATCCAGGCCTAGTGGATCTCCTGCACCAGCCGGAAAAAAGTCGGCGAGAAAGCTGCGGAAGCTGCGGCGGACAGGGAGCAGCCGCCGCAGCAGAAAGAGAAAGGGATGGAAGAAGTGGTATTAGTTATGGAAGTGGTAGAGGAGCATGACAGAAATTAGTGATATACACACTTCTTCAAACCTTAATCGTTCCAGCGGAGCGCAGGATATGCTTACTCAATATCTCGCAGAGTGTGAAGAAGAGCTCATTGCCGCGGACCCGTACACCGGAGAATCATCCTAACTGAGCTAGCGTGGCCATGGTCAGCCAGCACACCCGATGGTGTCTCGACGCAGGAGGGGTTCCTGATTATGGAATGGGGGCTAATAAATGTTGCGAGGTGTTATTTCCTCCCTCATCTCAACAAGGGGAAAAACGAGGAAACCTTGGAATCACTGAGGAGTACATCATCAGATGCTTCCCCCGATCATAGTAGGAGGGAACTTCAACGCTCACGCGATGGAGTGGGGATCCCCGACCATTGACTCCAGAAGCGAATGCACCCTACAATGGACAAGCCTCGACTTCGTGTTACTAAACAGGGGCCGGATCAGCACTTTCATGGGGGCGCGAAGGGAATCCGTGTATCACGTGGGCGACACTTGCGGCCATCCAGAGTGAGGGGATGGAGGGTGGAGGTCGGCTTCCTCGGTAAGCAAATCATTTGATAAAAATGGAGCTGATCTCCGCATCTGCAGAGATGCGGGAGAGACGCCGCCGGGAGGACGAGGTATGCTGATGGGCCCTCAAAGTTGGATGCCCTCAAAGTTAGTCTCCTCTCCTCCACTTGGCAGGAGGGCATGCTAAATGTAACGATAGAGGAGAAGGCAAAGTGACTGAGGGACGTCATGTCGCGCACGTGCAATGCATTGATGCTCCGCTGCCGACCTTTTGCCTACTGGTGATCTGAGGAACAGAACTCTGCCGCGGCACGATGGTCGCCAGGAAGGGTTACACTCATGCCAGGTGCGGGGTGTCAGATGAGTGATGCGAAGATTGCCGGGGACGTTGAGGTGCTAAGGGTCACCATAAACATCCTTAGGGTGACCATCAGACAAGCGAAGGCTTGAGAGGACCTTGTCTGCTCCCTGAACCGGGGGAGACCCTATAAAATCGTGATGAAGAACCTTCCCCCATCACAGAGACGTTAGACGTCCAGTTCCTCGAACGTAGACATCTTCTTCCTCACGAGGGGGAAGGAGATTCCCGACAGGGTGAGCCCATTAGAAGGATGGATGGGGGAACTGAGCGTCTCAAGGAGGAGATGGGGAAAGGTCTTCGTCGGTCGGAGGGGCAGACCTAATGCACCAGGCCCCGACAGGGTGGCCGGTAAAGTGTGGATTGGACGCTCCTACCGTTGGAGAATGCTTGAGGCAGCTCTACACAAGACTTCTTCAAATCATGGAAAAAGGGCTTTTGTCTTCCTTAAGGAGAGCAAGCCTGTAGAGAATCTTTCCACATATAGGCCAATCTGTCTGTTGGACGATGTCGGTAAGCTGTTTGAGCGAACCAACCGCGTCGTTCGGCATGAATCTGAACCTGTCCTGTGGTCAACACTACGATCGCGGGACGTCGATCATTGATGCTGTTAAGCAGTTCCGTTCCCTCTCGAAGCGGCTGACCGCGGATGGGAGTGTGGCGTTGGTAGGGTCTCTGGGCATCGCCAACGACTTCAATAGTATTTCCAGGTGGGGACGCTGAGAGATCACTACCTTCTGCCCCCTACCTGGTCGCCATAGAGGACTACTTCCGGGACAGGAAGCTAGAGTTCCAAAACGAGAGACTCCAGCAGCTGAGGGACATGACATGTGACTTTCTGCAGGGCTTAATTGGAACTCTTACTATGGAGCGTCGCCTATGATGCTGTCCGCGAGGCCTTGCCCCCGGTCTGCCACGTCGTCTGTTATGCACATGTTAGTGATGGCCCGGGAGCGACCTGAGAAAGAGCAATGTCGCGCGCCAATGTAGTGGCATGCGTTGTCGCTTCATAAAAAAGTTTGATTCGAGAAGACAGACACTATCTTCTTTTATAAAGGGGAGACAGAGCCCCTCCCCTCCCTCGGACCTTTATCAGGATGGACGATGTTTGCATCCGGATGGGATGCCCCAATTTGAAGTGGACCTGGATCTCATCTTGAATGTCGGTCGATGAGACTTTGTCAACCACTTCGACGATATAACCCTCCGATTGGGGGCGAGTAAACGCTCGGTCTTATGCCCAACCTCCGCGGTCCGAGTGCCGTGGTGAGATGTGCGTACATCCTATCTGGGGCCTACTATGGGGCCCCAGTGTGAAGTGAGGCTACCCTGGCCAGCCGCCAAATAAAGATGAAACTACACGCGTTGCAGAAGCGGCTAGCCCTTAGAATTTCATGGGCATACACGGCCGCTATGGTCCTCGCGGAGATAATCCCTGCCGAATATGTTACCGACGCCTTGGCGAAGACGTACATCAGAGTGAAGGTGATTCGAGAGGGGGAGGGGGTGATTACTCCGCAGTCGATCACTTGCGGCAGGAAACCCGTGTCGGAGGATCTTCAGACAGTGGAAGTCTGACATGGAGAACAACCCTCCGACGTAGAATACTCGGACGACAGAAGCCATCCTTCTCTGTCTCGAAGAGTGGGCGGGCAGGAAATGGTACGGACTATCGACTTCTATCTGGTACTTATCGGCCATGGGTGCTTTGATGAGTATCTGTGTCGCATTGAGAGAGAGTCGATGACGTTGTGACGGGGACCAAGACTCTGCAGCATATTCTAGAATAGTGCTAGCTTGGGCGCGGAGTCTTTGTTCAAGAAATGACAGAAGAGCTCCTCAGAAGGCCTTCTCCCTGAGGGCCGAGGTCAAGGCCATGGTCAACAGGGAGAGTGCCTAGAGAGCAGTCTCCTTCTGCGAACAGTGATGTCGAAAGGAGGAGGCCGAAAGACAGCGGGAGAGGGTCCTCCACTGGGGGTGGCGGCGGGACCAAGCGAAGAAATCTCCCGCGCCCGCCGCGAGAGCCACCGAAAAGCTGCCGCGGCAGACAAGGAGCGCAACGTCTGCCGCGAAGTAAAAAGCTGGCGGATTCCCGAAGGAGTGAAGTTCCGCCTGGCATATGCATGCTGACACGACGGAAAGGGATTGTGACAGTTGAGGATGATATCTACCTATTCCACTCGTCGGATGATTGTCATCAAATGGCAAAGTTCCCGGCGAGATAGGACTGATCCGAGATCGACGGGTTTCCGGAAATATGTTGCGTTCTCGGAGACCTTCGATCAGGACCAGAGTAAGAAACCGGAGGAGAGGGGTTTTAATGAGTGCCCACATAATCCCGGGCTCTTCCCCGAGTATGCGTTTTTATGTATCTGTCCCCGACATAAAAAAAAACTGTATGTAATACAAAGAAACTCTATGTTTGAGTGTCACGTGATTTTTTAAAAAAATGTAATGGATTTTCCATTTGCATTTAATGGAATTTCCATTTGCAAATCGCTCCTAAAACAAGATAGAACCTTTTCTTAAAAGACTTGTAAAAGTTTTTCCCTAACCCAATGTTACTTAAAAAAAAAAAGAAAAATTTCGAATTTTGATTTAACGTAAAACCTAATTCCAGACCCTCCTGTCAAGACCATTACTTGTAATTCCCGAAAATTCATCTTGCTGTAAATGGGAAGACACATACGCAGTAAAAAAGATCAGGAATGCCCAATCGTGGAGCTCTTTCACTGAAAGCACTCAGCTATGAATGAGAGAGCCTATTCACAGCAAGATGGATTCTCGGGAGTTATAAGTAGCGGTCTCAAGGAGCGGTCTTGACAGGACCGAGGTTTTGGATATAGGACTGCTTGCTAAGCATAACTCGGTTCGGAATTTATATCCCCAACCAGAAAACGTACAGCAAAGTAGAGAGGGAACTTCTACTGGTTATAATCATGCCAAGGGCCGTGTATGCTGAGCGGATGGTCAACTCGTTATTAGTGAAAAGGGCACATTGTCATAACAATAACACCAAATGTTGTTTTGAATTAAGTTTTACATTAAATGAAAATTCGAAATTTTCCTTTTTTCTTGAAACACTCTTTTTGAGTTAGGCAAAAAGTTTTTTCACAAGTTAAAGTATAATTGTATATTTTTTAAAATGTTTACAAATCTTTTATTAAACCAAACATGTGCCGTTTTGATTTGACAAGGTCATGATAACCTTTTGCTATTTTTCGGATAGAGCCATTATTCCACCGATGCACTTCTGTGATTTCTTGATACAAACTCGAGATACATGATTTTCGCAGGCTTCTTTTCAAGTTTACTCTTTCAAGGAAGTTCTGCAAAGACAGAAGTAAATGGTAATCGGATAGTGCAAGGGCAGGATTATATGGTGGATGCATCAGAACTTTTCAGCAAAGATCTCTCAATTTTTGTTCATCAAATACGTGTTGTCATAAGACAACGCCTTTTCTATTGATCAATTCTGGCCGCTTTTCTTGAATGTTCCAATCGCATTAGTTGTTGACAGTACTATAGAAATCAACATTATCGATTGTGATATTAATAAATATATTTCTTTGTCAAACGACTTGGTATCTCACACTTTCTCAAACCTTGGTTCCGGCGAGCAAATCATATCGTTATAATTACAATGAAAATAATTATATTTGTAGTAACTGATCGATAAACTCACCTAACTCTATTAATTCTTTTGTGGTCTGAGGAATGTTTAACACACGTTCTTTCATCATTTCAAATGTAGCACAGATCTCCAGATTGTAATTCCAATGCTGCGTGACAAGGTTATCAATGACAAGTTCTCGTTGTTTATTTGCGTAAGCAATGAGATTACTTTTTGCGGTAGTTTGTCGTAGAATAATTGTCATCAAATACTCATTGTTTGGCTGAAAAAATTTTTTTAATGTTTATTATTAGTTTGAATATGATTAACAGATAAAGATATTTACAAGTAACAAGAATTATGAAAATGAAAATGAAATAAGCAACAGCTCAAAGTTCAAAAAGTTCAAAAATGATTATATAGGGTGTTCAAAAAAGGTCAAGTTCCTAGATTTACATGAGGGATGATGACATTTTTAAAAGAAATGTTTTAGACGAATATTTTATGAGGTATTAAAGGATTTATTTACAGATACGAGTTCGACCTAAGATGGCGTTGTCAAAGTCAGGTCAAATCGATTTTTTTTAATGGAATATTTTTGATGAAAAATAATAATAGCACGTATCAAGAGCCTTTCAAAACACTGTAATAAAGTTATTTATATTTAATTATAATTACTTTTCGAGTTATTGAAGTTTACAGAAAATTCTTATGTTTCATATGTTTTTATAATACGTATCTAACAATTGATACCCTAACTATTAACTAACTATTATTGTATATAATTATATAACAATATTAACTAATAATTTATTGTATTTTACTTTTCTATTCAAATTCCTTTTCATTATTCAATTATTCAATATACATATTCATTATTCATTACTCAATATACATATATTCACTGTTCGCTCGGTCATGTGGACGTAATAGTTAATAGTGTAAAAAAACATAAAATATAGTTAATTACAATATTATGTATATATATATTAGTGTACAACTTTGCTTCCGCCGTTTTCCTATAGATGGCTTTAGCGGTGGTCGAAAGTGGTGGTCGAAATAAATAGATCATAGACGTCATACAATAAACTTGGGCGTCTGTCAACATAACCCCATAGAAACATTAGTCGATTTGTGTCTGCATCATAAAGTTATTCTCGATTGAAAATGTCAATTTACGAACCAAATTCTCGTCATTTGCGGGAGGTTTTAATTTTTTGCTTCAATATGAAGAAATCTGCGGCTGAGGCTCATCGAATGCTCTCAGATACTCATAGTGAGGCCGCTATTAGTGAAAGAATGTGTCGTGAGTGGTTTCAACGCTTCAAGAACGGTGATTTTGACGTCGAAGACCGTCACAGCGGTGGAAGAGAGAAGATTTTCGAAGATGCAGAATTGGAGGTATTACTTGAGCAAGACTCGTGTCAAAATCAAGAAGAATTGGCACGATCATTGGGAGTGACTCAACAAGCCATTTCAAAACGCCTCAAAGCCATGGGAACGATTCAAAAGCAAGGAAATTGGGTGCCGTACGAATTGAAGCCGAGAGGTGTTGAACGGCGTTTGTTTGCTTGTGAACAGTTGCTTGAAAGGCAAAGACGGAAGGGATTTCTGCATCGCATTGTGACTGGGGACGAAAACGACTGGGTTCATTACGATAATCCCAAGCGCAGAAAATCATGAGGAGTTCCTGGCCATGCTTCCACGTCGATGGCCAAACTGAATATTCACGGTTCCAAGGTAATGCTCTGTATTTGGTGGGACCAGCTCGGCGTAGTGTATTATGAACTGTTAAAACCGACTGAAACAATCACAGGCGATCGGTATCGAACGCAATTGATGCGTTTGAGCCGAGCATTGAAACGGCCGCAATACAACGAGAGACACGATAAAGTGATTTTGCAGCATGATAATGCTCGACCCCATGTTGCGAAAGTGGTCAAGACATACTGGAAACGTTGAAATGGAAAGTCCTACCCCACCCGCTGTATTCTCCAGATGTTGCTCCCTTTGACTATCACTTGTTTCGATCAATGGCACACAGCCTGGCTGACCAGCACTTCCGGTCTTATGAAGAAGTAAAAAATTGGATCTATTCGTGGATAGCCTCAAAAGATGACCTGTTTTTTCGACGCGGGATTC
>NW_012130115.1:1196761-1211674 GCF_000143395.1 Atta cephalotes | reverse complement strand
GCAAAGTTGTACACCTAATAGTTGCCGTCAGCCATTGACGCCATTTCCTTGTTCTGACATCTGACATCTGACAAAGAGATTTTAACTCACAACAATACAAATTTCAACAGTAGAGTTTGTAATAGCGTTGAACATGTCGAATTTTGTGCCTGGAAACTACGATTTGCGGACAGCATTGATTTTCTGTTACATTTGAAGAAAACTGCTGCAGAATCGCGTCGAATGCTTGTCGAAGCTTATCGTGAGCATGCTAAATCACAGTGCTTTGAGTTGTTTTAATTTAAAAAATTCAAAAGTGGCGATTTGACGTGAGAAACGAAGAACGTGGAAAACCACCGAAAAAGTTTGAAGACAGCGAATTGCAAGCATTGTTGGATGAGGATGACGCTCAAACTCAACAACAACTCGCGGATCAATTGAATGTGACACGAGAAGCCGTCTTCATACGTTTGAAATCCATGGGAAAGATCCAGAAAATTGGTTCCACATGAACTGAATAAAAGACAGCAGGAAAACTAATTGCGAAATGCTGCTCGCCAGGTACAAAAAAAAGTCATTTCCATCGAATTGTGACTGGCGATGAAAAGTGGATATATTTTGAGAATCCTAAGCGTAAAAGATCATGGATAACTCCATGCGAACCATCGACATCGACTGCAAGGCCAAATCGCTATGGACGGAAGACAATGCTCTGTGTTTGGTGAGAAAGATGTGATCTATTAAATGTTAAATTAATTATGTGAGCTGCTAAAACCTAACGAGACCATTAATACTGAATGCTCCCGACAACAAATGATCAATTTGAATCAAACTTTATGTGAAAAACGACCGGAATATCAAAAAAGGCAACACAAAGTGATTTTGCTTCACTGATGATAATGCACCATCACATACAGCAAAATTGATCAAGGAAACGAGGCATTTGGTTGGGAAATACTTTCGTAGCTTACTCACCAGACTTGGCTCCGTCCACTTATTTGCATCAATGGGACATGCACTTGTCAGCAGCGCTTCACTTCTTACGAAGATGTACGAAAATGGTTAGATGACTGGTTTGGCTCAAAAGAGCAACAATTTTTTTGGCATGGCATCCACAAATTGTCAAACAGGTGAAAAAAATGTATAGCTACCGATGGGCAATACATCGAATAAAATATTTTTTATCATTTTCATGCAATAAACGTGTATTTTCTATAAAAAAATTCCGGTTTCATATTTACATATCGGTAGTTTACTTAGGATGCTTTTCAATGAAAAACACAGACAACACTATGTAACGCAATGTCCATAGGGTACTTCCGTCTATAACTTAGAGAGGAATAACAAGGAACGATACTGCGAACTCAGCTCGATTTTGAGTTTGATCATGTCGGACTGCGTCGGACATCAATGGATGCTTTTCAGCAAAGACACAATTCCCAGTGAGAAATGACAATGGAATCAATATCAAATCAATCTTCAACGTTCAAGTCATCAAATTGACATCGAATTGACATCGATTCCATTGTCATTTTTCACTAAGTCAGACACAGTGTAACACAGTCATTATTATCTTGTTTGTCTACTTATTAAACAAAGATGAAACGATGATCGTGTCCTTGCTAGAAAGCATTTTTAGTTAATTATTGTTTACAAATAAGCTTCATTTATGTATATTGGAGTGTCTAAGGAGATACTATCCCAGGGAGCATTAGTGGGGATACTGTCCCAAGAAACATTAATGACTTCCTCTCTCTCTCATTCTCCACATACTCTTCCCACCCTCTCTCTATCTCTCTCTCTTCTCTCTCTCTTCTCTCTCTCTCTCTGCGACGAGTTCTTGCCGAGGCGCGGTGTGCAATAAGAGGTGATCTTCTGCCATGCATGGATTCATAACAGCTTCATTTATGTGCGGCAACACCCTAACACTCCACCCCATAAAGGTGAGGCATTCCGATCATCTTGGCGGCATCATGGTAGGGATTCTGCGACCTTCGATATCGGTATTTTAGGACATTTTCCCTTCGATGGAGCAGGCTCGGTCTATAACCGACAAACAACTTGCCTTCTGATGGAATGGCACTTCCCCTTTCTAATCAATCAAAAGATCATGGTTCATCTCAAGATCGTTCACCCTCTGTAACAGCTACGACGATCGGATGCTTTCGAGATCGGCTACTCTGGGCGACCGTGGTGTGGCAAGAATTGATGCCATAACATTGCTTGGCGCCTCTTCTTCACTTGTGTCACGTTAATTGCCAGTCCCTCCTCTCCCACTTTGCCGAATTTTCTTATTACTTCTCGCGGGACATTTATGATCTTATTGCTCTGTCGGAAACGTGGCTAAAACGTCCCCGATAAGCTTGTTAACCTCTTCGGTTACCGATTTCTAAGACAAGACAGGGTAGAGCGTAGCGAGGAAAGAATTGATCTCTACGTGCGAATCTGTCTCAATGCTAAGATTCTCGCCTCGTCGCCTGAATTTTGCTCTGGTTAACTGGAGTCTACTAGTGAATGTCACTGATAGGAGGGGGGGAGAGGTGGCCTCTTCTTTTGAACATTGTTTATTAACTTTCTAAAATGAGCCATCTTATGATGATTCAAGTGGATTTTGAGCGATTCTTTCCTTCTTTTCAGCAGTAATCATAGAAGACCTTGATATAGACTTTAACACTCAGTCGTGATGCTACATCTCTACTAATTTCTGTGATAGTACTTGTTTATACTACCCTTCTCGGACACGCATCACATTGCAACATCTCACACTCGCATCGACCACTGCTTTGTCAGTGATCAAACATTAATCAGAACATAGCAGCAGTCGCTCTCTTTCATATCTTATCGAAGTGTCTTTAGATTCAAAATCTCCATCTACCTCTTCTTTGATCTCGATTCGCAACTATTCGTTCTTCAATCGAGACACATTCCTGACTTCTCTCGTGATTGGCCTGTCGTTATAAACAACTTCGACGGCAAAGTCAACTTCTTCACTTATTACCTACAAGCAACACGTGACCTTTATGCTCCGATTCCGTACTTTCCGGGCAAAAAGATCTCTTGCTCCTTGGCTAAATCAAGTCATTAAATCTCATGCGAATAGAGATGCAACTTGTGTTCCGTGCTCACTCGTCTCTCTAATCTAATCGCTTTCCGCATCCTGCGTAACGAGGTAATCAACTACTTGATGCATCTAAGAGTAATTATCTGATGCGGAGAACTCAATCATCTTGCCTTCACGATTCTGGTCTGAACTTCAGTCTCTAGGTCTGTCCAAACCAAAGGTCTGTTAGCCTCCTTTCATTCCACTAAATGACTTACATCAATTCTTTACCTCTTCTTATATTTCGTTCCCTCTCTTTCCTCCTCTATCTTCATCTACTCTTCTGCATGTCTTTCCAGACTTAACAGACTCCCCCTCCTCCTCTATCTGATCCTATGATATTCTATTTCCTTTATATCACTTCAGAAACCTTAAATTTTGTGCTCAGTTGCGTAATTCATCGAGTGATGACTTAAATCGTCGCTTAGTCCTTGACAGTCTTCCCATCACTTTTCCTATTATCCTCGACCTGTTCAATTATTTCCTTAATTCCTCTTCCCTTCCCTCCATTTGAAAAACATCCTATGTCATCCTTATTTCTAAAGTCAAGAATTCCTCGTCTCCTTTCTACTTCCGTCTAATTTTTCTCCTGTTTTCTTTCAAAAGTTTTTGAGCGCATAATCTGTGATTTACCTCCCTCTTGACCAACTCCTAGATTCTCTTCAGACAGGCTTTCGGCGCGGCAATAACACACTAACCGCTTTAATTAAACTCTGCGAAGTGAGGCAGGCTATTGATCGCAGAATGATAACTCTTATCTTGTTCGACTTTTCTAAGGCTTTCGACTCGGTTGATTAAAATCTGCTAATACGTTAGCTTGTCTACTTCAGGATATCCAATCTTGTTCGCGAATGATTAAAATCCTACCTGTCGGTCGAAGTGTTCGAGGTCTCTCTAGCTGAGCGCCCATCTCAGCTGGAACCGCAGGGTTCAGTGCTTAATCCTTTACTGTTCGCTATTTTCACAGATGATTTAAGGCATTCGCTCATGTCATATCCTCTACCGATGCCTGCAAATTTACCTGCATTCTCCGCCGACCTGGAGAGGGCCGTAACCTTGAAGGAAAATATCTTGAGTCACGCTGTGAGCATCATGCAATCTCCTGACTTTAAATGTCAACAAGATGAAAGTCATCCTGCTTGGCAACACCCGATTTATCAATTCAGGCGAACAATAATATCGAATTGATTCTTAACAGTACTCTTATCGTATTTTCAAATCAGATTATCAGCTTCGGCGTCACTTTTACAAGCACTTTGAATTGGACCGAGGCTTTCCCACAGAGTAAATGGGGTCTTGTGGCGTTTGAAGTATCACAGGCACACAACCTCTCGATTCCGTTGCGCATTTGTCTACGCTTTCTCGCTTTGGAACTCTTTATTTGAAGTCATAAAAGAATCTGAGTCATCCTCTTCTTTCCGGGCAACCTAGCACTCTGAGGCGCCAGGAGACTGACGCATCAATATAACAGTATGCTTGCTCTAGGCAAGCAGTATCTTTATTTCACCTTTATTTTTCTGTTATTTCTTTATTTTTCTTTTATTTGCTGTTCTTACTACTCTTTGTATTAATTCATTACCATTGTTTTTATTTTTATTTTATTATTTTCCTTTATTTCTTTGTATTATTTCTATTTTATTTTTTACTTTATTTTATTTTATTTTATCTTTATTTTATGTTGTTATCATTAGTACTTTATCATGTTATTTTTTATGATATACTATTTCGGCATTCACTGATACTATTGCGTTTATACTATTGTACATTGTAATTCTACGTATTTACTTAATCAATTTTGTATTTACACTCTTAGAGAGTGTGTCCTAGAACTAAAATAAAATCATCAATCTATCTCTCTTCTCTCTCCTTCCTTCTCTCTGATATGAACATTTTCTGGAACTATTCGTATGCAAAGGTTTTAAATCTATAGCAGAGTCGAACGCAACGATATCGTCGAACGTTGTCAGCATGCGCGATGTAATACCACAGAGGTAGAATAGAAAAAAGAAACAGAGGCAAAGAAAATAAAATATGTGAAAAGCAATATAAGTTTATAAACTATAATTTAAAAAAAAAGCATACAACCAAAATGCCAGTTATTCGTCGCAATATCATTATATTTAAAATTATTATTATAAATTCATAAACATTCGGCCTTCTTCAGTATGTTCCTCCAATATATAATGTTCTAATCATAATTTATTTCAAGTCGATTAAAATAAAATAAAAAGAGCTTATAACTAATGTAAGTTTAACTCAGCCATAGTAGTATTTCGATTAACAATCAATCGCGGCTAATAGAGTTCAATGTTTAGGACGGCGAACGAGTACAATAATTCTTTTAAAAAAGAAAAAAATAAGTCATCAAATATAGATGTGATTGAACAAAAACTTTATAGTAAAAAGAATATTGGACAAAAAATTATTGTTCGCAAAAACAAAAATTTTAGTGACATATCAATAAAATCAAATACAAAATTATTTATTTATAGCAAATATATATTGATAAAGAAAGTGTCAAATACCAGGTGTACAAGTATGAAATGACGATTTGAGAAAGAGATGGCGCACCAATGCTGTGTGAAGTACAAAGATTTAACATTATACGCCATTTTATTGTATCATCAACAAGTGTCAAACGCGCAAAGTGATTTGATTGAAAAGTGTTTGCATAGTATTGTGTTGCTGTGTTTAATATGACGAAATTTGTACCAAATAAAGAGCATTCGCGGATAGCACTAATTTTTTGTTTTCATTTGAAGAAAACTGCTGCGGAATCATATCGATTACTTATAGTGAACATGCTCCATCGCAAAAAATGTGTGAACGATGATTTCAGCGTTTCAAAATTGGAGATTTCGATGTTGCAGACAAGGAACATGGAAAACCGCCCAAAAAGTACGAAGACGTGGAATTGCAAGCATTGCTGGATGAAGATGATTCACAAATACAAAAACAACTCGCAGAGCAATTGAGCGTTAGTCAACAAACTGTTTCCAATCGCCTATCGAGAGATGGGAAAGATTCAGAAAGTCGGCAGATGGGTGCACATGAATTGAACGAGACAGATGGAGAGGCGCAAAAACACATGTGAAATTTTGCGAACGATACACAGAAGATATACAGAAGAAAGTCATTCTTGTATCGTATCGTTACTGGGGATGAAAAGTGGATTTTTTTTTAGAATCTCAAGCGCAAAAAATCATGAGTAGACCCAGGCGCACCATCCACATCGACCGCAAGACCGAATCGCTTTGGCAGGAAGACGATGCTCTGTTTGATGGGACCAGAAGGGTATGGTCTATTAGTATGAGCTATTGAAGCCTGGCGGAACGGTTAATACCAAACGCTATCAGCAACAATTGATCGATTTGAACCGTTCGTTGCTTAAAAAATGACCAGAATACCAAAAAAAGCAACATAAAATCATTTTTCTCCTTGCTCCATCACATACAACAAAACCAGTTCGGGATACGTTGGAAGCACTCAGCTGGGAAGTTCTGCCCCATACGGCTTACTCACCAGACTTGGCTCCTTCCGATTACCATTTTTGTTTGCATCGATGGGTCATGCATTTGCTGAGCAGCGTTTTGGTTCGTACGAAGATGTAAAAAAATGGTTCGATGAATGGTTCGCGACAAAAGGGGAAGATTTTTACTGGCGTAGTATCCACAAATTGCTCGAAAGATGAGAAAAATGTGTAACTAGCAATGGAGCATACTTTGAATAAATCTCTTTTTATCATTCTTCCGAATTTAACATGTTTTTTTTAGGAAAAAAATCGTCATTTCATACTTGTGTACACCTGGTATATGTGCGCTGCCCAAACACAAAGCCATTGTACCATAAAAAGAATTTAAGTGATATGTACAAAAAAGAATATCAAATATGAATTCAAATATGAAATATGATAAGCTGCTTGAAAAAGTAGTATCAAATTAATTTAAAAAATTTAAATAGCATATATTATTTGTATAAAAAATTTGATATAAAAAATTAGAGTCAAGTTATAATTTAATAAAACTAGCATTTTCCAAGTGACACGTATATTATTTAACGTATAAAAGATTTGATAACTGACGCCAGTTTAAAAAATTCTAAGAAGTATATACTATATCAAAAATGATATAAAACATTTAAGTTGCTTACTAATTAACAATATGAAATTATTTTTAAACGTTTCAAGATTACATAATTTTTAATTTAAAAAATAAAACTCAAGTCTTCTTTTTCATGTTGTGCCTATCCGGTCCGGATGTTAGTTACCATCTAGACTATCATCACTTTATTAGTCGCCACTCTGAATAATCCCGAGATCAATCTCCCAAATCAAGTCCTCAAGTTCTTCAACCAAGATATCCATCTCCTATTTGGTCCACTTTTGCCATAGATCTTGCTCTGAAGGATACACTGTAGTTGGTATCTAGACTCGTTTCGCATAATATGTCTAGATCTAAGTATTGCAGCTTGCAGCCTTTGACAGTGTTGAGTACCTCTTTCTCCTTGCCCATCTGACGCAGGATCTCGACGTTGGTCTCCCTTTTGTGTCCATGATACTCGCAGCATTCTGCAGTAGAGCACATCTCAAAGACTTTCAGCTTCTTCTCTGTCACCTTGGTCAAAGTCCACGATAAGTCTCAACTCCATAATAGAGAGAACCGAGAAGATGTAGTATCTCAGGAGTATGACTTTGATGTTCATTAAATCTTCGGCTCTTCAGAACATTCCATTGAAGACGGCTCTGGACTTCTCTATCCGACATCTAATCTCTTGTGAATGATCTTACTGTTCATTGATATTGGTATCAGATATGTGTATTTGTGAACTCTTTCAATATGATTCCTATTGATGTTAAAGTGATCGCACGAGATATAATCTTCACTGATAATTAATTTGGTTTTATTAATATCTAGACCAACCTGCTGACTGATTAGCGTAATTTGTACCATGAGATCTTGCAAATCCGCTGGGTTATCTGCGAAAACAACTGTGTATTCCTGTCTTAAAATCTTCTCAATAGATCCTCAAAATATGAAGCTCTGAATAAAAGCTAAAAAGGAGAAGGGATACTATATAGCTCTATCTTACATCCCTCAGGATTCTAATCGGTTCCGTATTCTCTCTTTGTAACTTAACAATTTCTTGGTTCCAGTACAGGTTCATGATTTCTCTCATGTTCTTCTTATTCAGTCCTATTCTCTATAACACCTCTACTATCTTTAAGTGTTGGACTTTGCCGAATATTTTTTGATGAAGCAAGCATACATATCACAGCTCATGTCTCTGCACCTGTGGAACAGGACTTGAATGCTGAACAAAGCTTTCCGAATTCCAAGTGCATTTTTGAAGCCAAATTAAGTAGGGGCCATTTATTCTTTGCATAATCTATAGATTTTTCTGGATCTTTCAGGAATAACTTCAGCAAGTGACTCATCAAACTAATTGTATTGTAATCACTACATCTCTTAATTTTTTTTTGGGGGAGAACAAACTTGAACTCTAACTTGAGCCATTCCTGCGGGATACATCCCATATGATAGACGTGATTAAACACTGCTGTTAATCACTCCATATGTTTCTTATCCAGCTTGATAAACTCTACTTACACTCCATCTGATCCTGACGCCTTCCTTCAGCGCTGTGATTGCTACTTGCACCTCCTCTTTCAGACTCAAAGGGCCTGCACCGGAGTCGAGTTGAAGGAAATCCTATTGTCACATGAGGTTAGTTCTTCCACTTAACTTTTTCATCTGTCCAATACTTTTTGTTTATAAATGATGACATATCCATTTCTGTTGACTACTCTGGTCGCTGACTCTGACTTCGCCTTTCTTGTCAGTTCTCTTACTTTTCTATGCACGTTAAAGCTATCAAATCTCTCTTAGAACCTTTTTATGTCGGAACATTTCTCTTCTGCTATGTTTGTCTTAATTTTTACTGTTTTATTGATATCATTATATATTGTTGTTCTTACTCCTGCGCCTTCGTTCCATTAGCTGAAAAATTTCATTCGTCATCTACTTTCTCATCTGCTTCTCCGGTCTGAGCAGCTTCTTGATGGTATAGTTACAGACTCACAGTTACAGCTGGTTCAATTCGTCCTCAATTCTAATTCATCGCTAGGTCTATAATGCTCATTCAACTTAGCTTGCATCTGTTTTCTTATAATCTCATTCTTGAGCTTCCGAAGATCATATCTCGGTTTCTGTCTCTTACAGACCTCCTTTATACACTTTGAAGACTTCAACAAATGGATTGTGATGCGATTGCAAATCCGTCCTTAGATATTTTAACAGAGGAGAATGCATTTCTATATCTTGTTGACCAAGATATAATCAATCTGGTTTCTGAGTATGTTTTCCTTCGTATCCATCAGTGACTTTTAAGTGTACAACTTCCTTGGGGGTAGCGGAAAAAAGATATTCGTTATGACGAGTTTATGTTCTTCCGCAAACACACAACTCAATTCCCCTCCGCCCGTTCTTTTCTCCCAGATTCCATGGTTCTATATTCTTCCGCGCGCCCTTTGCTCATCTTCGCGTTGAAGTCTCTCATGACTTTGTCAGAAACTTGTTTTGGAAGTTTTCGCAGCAGTGCAGTAATCTGCGTATAAACTCTTCAACCTCCTTCTCGCTATGATCCGTAGTCAATGCTCACATCTGGAGAATATTTATCTTTGCAGGTCACGCATCCATCTGGAACAACATGAGTCGTTCCAAGACTGTATAAAGTTTGTTGCTCCGTTATGCTCCTGTTGACTATTCCTACTCATTGTTAGATGTTTCTGAATAATACACTCTGTGTTTGCTTACATCACAGTCGGCACTTAGTCACCTCATCTCGCTGACTCCAAGAATGCTAATTTCCATCTTCTCCACTTCCTGGATAGCATTATGGATCTTGCCAGATTGTGCCATGGTTCACACATTCCATGTGCTTATCCTAGTTGTTTCTGATGAGTTCTTTTTGCCCATGACATTGTTCAAAGTTGTCTCCCCCTCCTTCAGGATCCAAATAGAGGACTAAAAACTCCGGAATATTTAACCTTGAACCCTATCATGACTACTAGGGAGTATCCGTGAAGATCTTGAATGTAGTTGTTTCCTCTGGCCTTCTGCATTCTAATAATGCCATTGATTGTCTATAGAAGTTCATCCACCTTCGGAACCGGTTTCTCAACTCCAAGACAATAGAATGTCTTCTCTATGTTGACTCTTCCACCCGTAGTTGTTGGCCGATTTAAGGGGACTGCTTATCCCGGCATATTTGGTCGCCTCAGTAGCGTGAACAGAGTGCATCACAGGAAAATGAGGACTTTTATGTGAGAGAGGCTATAGGATATGTCTCACACCTTACACTCTGAAACAAGTATGTACCTATACAAAATTTTTCCACGCCAAGTGTGGTAGTAAATATTTAATTTTCCTTTAAAATGTTATATTACAAAATTGCATTATTTTACTCAATCCAAGAGTTATCATAAAAAATTAACGACATAAACAAAATAAAAAATTTTTAATGTAATAAAAAATACTTTGAAAAAAATTTGACGAAAATGAATATCTTTCTGATAACTTATATTTTGGCTCGGTGAAAATGTATCGTGTGCACGCACTTACCGTATGCACCCATGGTTGCACTCACTACGATGTTTACGTTGATACGTCCAATTCATACTCAATTCATGGCTCTAGTATGCGATTCAGTGAGAATCCCAACAATGATTCAATATTATTGGGTTTGGTAAAATTTACTCGATAAGCACACGTTTTTCTGCTCTTCATTGTTATTAACGTGGATAGTCAATGAATACTCTTCATCCTCTTTGCAAAGCGTTTTCTCTCTCGCAGCATCGTTGGGATGACATTGCACATCTTACTCATTTATGTTATGTATTTTGTACAATTTCGGAAATGATAATTTCCTTGTCAAAGTAAAATTTATTATTTGATGAATTTACATTAGATATGGTATGGTAAGTTTTAAAGTCTTTCAGACCGAGTTCGTAATCGCCATCGCTCAAATCTATGGCCGGAAAATAGCATGCTGTGAGGACTATTCTTTACGTCAATGTAAACGTCAGTGATATTTTTGAATGAATACTGAGTTGAAACAGTGCAACATTAGTTCTTAAATTGATCGTCAATTATCTGTGAAAACTGTAGGCACAGTTTTCTGTAGGCACAGTTACTTTGATAAGGCGTGTGATTATACTCGATTTGCGTCACATTCAGATATCGTACTAAATCCTTTGGCGATCGAAGATTGCCGAAAATATCAATATAAAGAGCATGATCTCTTCCCTCCGCCCCCCCCCCCCACTTCGCCACTCAATGAATACCTGATTCCTTGGCATTATCAAAATTTATGATACTACTCTCGTTTCGATTAGTACTCTCCCTATTGGTAATGTAGTGTACGCACAAAGATATCTCTAAAATATGGAACATACGTTTTGCTAATTGTTGCAATTGTATGTTGTTAGTTACCCTTTGGCATTTTTATCGTTATTTTTGATATTTTTGATATTCATACCTTTTTTTATTTTTAAAATTTTTTGAGATTGCTCGTCCATATTTGTAACAAGATAAACTCCTGAACCTTCTATAATGCGATTATGCGATGCAATGTTTCAGTTCTTTCAATGTGCGGCTTTGTTTTCGTTTATAATTTTTGCGACACTTGCCGCGCCTTCGACTAACGCGCCGACAACTTTCAGTAATGGTAGAAAAGGTATTACACGTTTTACTACCGAGAGTATTCACTTTGTTGTTAATTTCTTCTTCTTCGTTTTCGAACTCATATCGATTTTCGTCTTGGTCTTCATAGTCACTCAAATGGTTGAGCAGCAACTCTCTTTCCAAGAATCGAGTCTTTCGCGATAATGCGTTTCCACGAGCGATAATCTTTCCAGCAAGTATTTTGTCAGCTATGTCGTTTCGCGAGATCTTCACTCTACAAATAAGCTATGCCGTGATCACGATACGCCGCATACAATGGATTAATGCCTTGATCGTCTTTAATTTTCTAAGTGTGTTGCTGGGTCATAAAATTAATATCCGGGAATATGCAATTCGTGCGTTTATCGTGTGATTTAAAAGGCCGTGGCCTTTTATTGTTAACAATCGTCATATGACATAATTTTTTATAAATGAAGTCGAATCGATATTTAATTGATATTTGATGACAGGGCAAATTATATAGTGTTTTGAACATCGCCGATGTTACTGACTTTTGGAATCAGCCTTTATATGCTCGGGTAATCTATCCCACAATTGATCTATGTAATTTTCATAGCAAAATAATTTTCGATATATATTCCAACTCTTTGGCAATTAAACTATGTATTAGGTGCTGAATTAATTCTCGTTGTTAATAAGGAGAGGTCAGTATTTGTGCTATTTCAATATGATTGAAAGTTAAAAAACAACAATTTTGACATGAATATCAAAAAGTGCTCTGGTTAGTCAAAAAAATTTGAAGATGGAGAATTGGAAGCATTACTTCAAGAAGTTTCATGTCAAACGCTCAAAGATTTGTCGAAAACATTAAATGAATCAACTGTTAGCAAACAATTTAGAAGTAATAGGAATGATTCAGAAGGAAACTGAATCCTAAATTGAAAAAGAAACGAAACGTTTAGCCATTTGTGAATTGCTACTTCAAAGGCAAAAACAGACGTTGTTTTTGCATCGAATTGTGATTGGTGATGAAAAATGAATTCGTTACGACAATCCTAAGCGCAAGAAATTGTGTCAGCAAACCATCATCAACGCTAAAACAGAATATTCATGGAAAGAAGGTTATGCTATGCATTTGGTGATATCAAGTCGGTATATTATGAGTTGCTGCGAGTCAAATCATCAATGCTGAACGTTACCAACATCAATTATTCAATTTGAAATCGAGCATTCAAAGAAAAACAAAATTATTCTTTTCAAAATTGACAAAATTATTCTTCTTTATAACACTAGGCCACATGTTGCAAAACCAGTAAAGAAAACCTTGAAGACATCTGGATGGGATGTCTTATCCCATCCGCGGGATGATGTTCAGATGTTGCTCCTTCAAATTTTCATTTGTTTCGGTCGATGCAATATGGTCTTTCTGAGCAACACTTTAGTTATTTGAAGATATCAAAAAATGGCTCGATGACTGGATCGAAAGAAATTGAATTTTTCTATTGTGGAATCCATTTATTACCCGAAAAGTGGGAAAAGATTGCTTTTGATGGACAATATTGTGAATAAAAGCAGTTAGATACAGATGCAGAGCACAAAAATAATATGGTATTTTTTTAATAAATAAAATAAAATATAGACTATAATGAATAAATAAGATACTGAATTTTCCTATCCAAAAAATGAAAATGTTTCGTGATAATTATAGTTTTATGTGATAATTATAATTAGATAAAAAGGAAAAATAACCATTAAGGTATTAATTTTGTAATATTTAAAGTATTTTATTGTGTGCTAAGCAGACGAAGCTTAATAAGTTACGAGCATAACAATGGAAAAATTTTTTTGAGCCAAACTTGGGCAGAAGTAGGAATATCACAAATCTATCTAGAAGGATCTAGTCGTTATTAACCGCAGACATCACGTGGTCAGAATTCAGCCAATTAGGTCCAATAAGAAGGCAGCAAAGGTGAAAACAGTCATTTTTGAAGAGTCTTTCACCAGTCATTAACCAGAACGAATCGCTCAAAAAAAGAGAATTCCGTGCGATTATTATAAAATTCGCATAATTAACGTCTTGTAGCGATATAACGTGTGCAAATAAGTCACGCATACGTATCAAATCGGAATAATGCGGTAAACCGTGTCGATTATTACGTTATCAGCGTCCTTCATGTCGCGAGCGCGGAAATAGACGCCTAACTCTATTAGGCTAAATAAAGTAAATCCATACACAATTGTGAATTCAAAACGCGAATACAAGGCAATAATTAAGCTTAAACCCGAGATTCCAAGCCGAAATAGGATATACGCGTATACGCGAACTTGTTAGGTAACGCCCAGTACGTAATTTCTAAATAATACTAAGCGACTATAAAGCCGTTTATTAAGAAAAATTATGTAATTATGAAGTGTTTTAATAAATATAAGATAATAATCTGGATAATAATCAAAATTTCTCAAACACTTTCAATTATTCATTTCCTACAAGGGTAATATATCAGGGAATATATCACGTAGTCTGAGGCCGGAAATTGTAATTGTATGTATTAACCTTGTGTAAATTAACCCTTATCATACAAGGTACAATTGGTATTACATTCATATAAACGGGAGCCACTAGAATCCGTTTTTCTCAACTATTCAGAATAATTTAAAAAATCTTTAAAATTTACCAACATACTTTCAATTTTCTAGAAAATAAACATTAAAACATTATTTTAGAAAGTAATAAAATGTAATATAATTTATAACTATCGAAAAACTCATAAGTTGGGAAAAAATGGCATTTGATTTAAAAAAATTATAACTTTTGAAATGAATATAAAAAAATGACTACAGAATTTACTAGTTTTAAAAAAAACTTCTAGAACTTTGAAGTCTACAAAAAGTTGAATTATTTGAGCACAATGTGCTTCCACCGTTTTCCTATAGATGTCTTTAGCGGTAAGTGGTGGTCGAAATAAATAGATCATAGACGTCATACAATAAACTTGGGCATCTGTCAACATAACCCCATAGAAACATTAGTCGATTTGTGTCTGCATCATAAAGTTATTCTCGATTGAAAATGTCAGTTTACGAGCCAAATTCTCGTCATTTGCGGGAGGTTTTAATTTTTTGCTTCAATATGAAGAAATCTGCGGCTGAGCT
>NW_012130115.1:1182783-1196074 GCF_000143395.1 Atta cephalotes | reverse complement strand
GTCATGCTGCAAAATCACTTTATCGTGTCTCTCGTTGTATTGCGGCCGTTTGTCTTTCAATGCTCGGCTCAATTGCGCATCAATTGCGTTCAATACCGATCGCCTGTGATTTTTTCAGTCGGTTTTAACAGTTCATAATACACTATGCCGAGCTGATCCCATCAAATACAGAGCATGACCTGGGAACCGTGAATATTCGGTTTGGCCGTCAACGTGGAAGCATGGCCGAGAACTCCCCATGATTTTCTGCGCTTGGGATTATCGTAATGAACCCATTTTTCGTCCCCAGTCACAATGCGATGTAGAAATCTCTTCCGTCTTTGCATTTCAAGTAGCTGTTCACAAGCAAACAAACGCCGTTCAACATCCCTCGGCTTCAATTCGGCACTCAATTTCCTTGCTTCTGAATCATGGCTTTGAGGCGTTTTGAAATGACTTGTTGAGTCACTCCCAATGATCGTGCCAATTCTTTTTGATTTTGACACGAGTCTTGCTCAAGTAATGCCTCCAATTCTGCATCTTCGAAAACCTTCTCTCTTCCACCGCTATGCCGGTCTTCGACATCAAAATCACCGTTCTTGAAGCGTTGAAACTGCTCGCGACACGTTCTTTCACTAATAGCGGCCTCACCATAAGTATTTAAGAGCATTCGATGAGCCTCAGCCGCAGATTTCTTCATATTGAAGCAAATAAAAATTGTGTCAAAATTATTATAAGTATTCTATTTCACTCTAAATGTCTTCACTCTTAATGTTTGAATGTTTGTTTCATTGAAAAAAAATTTTATCTATTAGGTGTACAACTTTGTACAACTTTTTTCCGCCGTTTTCCTATAAATGGCTTTAGCGGTAAGTGGTGGTCGAAATAAATAGATCATAGACGTCATACAATAAACTTGGGCATCTGTCAACATAACCCCATAGAAACATTAATCGATTTGTGTCTGCATCATAAAGTTATTCTCGATTGAAAATGTCAGTTTACGAGCCAAATTCTCGTCATTTGCGGGAAGTTTTAATTTTTTGCTTCAATATGAAGAAATCTGCAGCTGAGGCTCGAATGCTCTCAAATACTTATGGTGAGGCTGCTATTAGTGAAAGAACGTGTCGTAAGTGGTTTCAACGCTTCAAGAATGGTGATTTTGACGTCGAAGACCGGCATAGCGATGGAAGAGAGAAGGTGCAGAATTGGAGGCATTACTTGAGCAAGACTCGTGTCAAAATCAAGAAGAATTGGCACGATCATTGGGAGTGACTCAACAAGCCATTTCAAAACGCCTCCAAGCCATGAGAATGATTCAGAAGCAAGGAAATTGGGTGCCGTACGAATTGAAGCCGAGAGATGTTGAATGGCGTTTGTTTGCTTGTGAACAGCTGCTTGAAAGGCAAAGACGGAAGGGATTTTTACATCGCATTGTGACTGGGGACGAAAAATGGGTTCATTACGATAATCCCAAGCGCAGAAAATCATGGGGAGTTCCCGGCCATGCTTCCACGTCGACGGCCAAACCGAATATTCACGGCTCCAAGGTCATGCTCTGTATTTGGTGGGACCAGCTCGGCGTAGTGTATTATAAACTGTTAAAACCGACTGAAACAATCACAGGCGATCGGTATTGAACGCAATTGATGCGCAATTGAGCCGAGCATTGAAAGACAAACGGCCGCAATACAAGAGACACGATAAAGTGATTTTGCAGCATGACAATGCTCGACCCCATGTTGCGAAAGTGGTCAAGACATACTTAGAAACGTTGAAATGGGAAGTCCTACCCCACCCGCCGTATTCTCCAGACATTGCTCTCTCTGATTATCACTTGTTTCGATCAATGGCACACGGCCTGACTGACCAGCCCTTCTTTCGATCTTATGAAGAAGTAAAAAATTGGATCTATTCGTGGATAGCCTCAAAAGATGACCAGTTTTTTCGACGCGGGATTCGTACGCTACCCGAAAGATGGGAGAAAGTAGTGGCCAACGATGGACAATACTTTGAATCATAAATGTATAACCAGTTTTTTACAATAAAGCCTCGAATTTCGGAAAAAAAATAGCGGAAGCAAAGTGTACACTTAATATATTTGTTTTAGAATTCATTGAAATATTTAAATAAAGATTAATGGTATATAAATCATACCTACATCTCCTTTTTACGCTAAAGTAATTTTTTGTTCCAGCATATATTTAACGGCTTATTTTTTTCTCTTTTCAATAAAAATAATTTTTTTGGCTTTATTTTACTGATTTTATTGACAGCTAGAAATTGATACTACTTTTATTATTTTACTGACAGCTGCTACCTTTTTATATAAAATCTTTTTCTATATGGCGTTTATACTTGGTGTCCTTTTTACCTTTTCTTAAAAGATAATTTTTTTAATAATTCTATTTTTCGTTAAATAGACAAGATTCTTATTAAGTAAGTAATTAATGACTATATAGAGTGTCTCAGACTCGTCCACTCTTTTTATCTTCGCAGAATAAGATCCAATCAAAAATATGTTCAGACCAAATTTATGGAGTTTAAAAAGATTTATTTATTAACCATATCAATTTGATCTTGAGTAGCTTTGACAAGGTTAGATCAAGGTCACATCGATTTTTCAAATGAAACATCCTACTTTTTATTCTAGAATCTAATAGCCGAGGTTAAGAGTTTTCCAAACCCTATAATAAAGTATCTTTTGATTAAGTAAATCTCGAATGAAGATTAAAAATTACAGTACCGCCGGCATTAGCATTACCCAAGATAAAAATATAAGTACAATAGGCTAATGAGAATCAGCAACGATAAACGGCACAATTATTTAGTGAACAATCAATGATCACATGTCGGACTAATGTATTCTTTATTTTGAAAAGTTGAAATTTTACAACTATAACTCTCATTAACCTATTATATTTATCTTTTTGTATTGTTGAAAATTCGAGAGGCATAATATAATTATTGTTATTGATTACCCAAGGTGTACTGCCAAGGTCGGAATTTACACCTTTTGTACGTGCGTGCGTGCGTGCGTGCGTGCATGTGTGCGTGTGTGTATGTATGTATGTGTGTGTATGTGTGCTCGCGCACGCGCGTACTTGCATATATTGTCATTTCTAAATGTTTACTTGTTTATAAGAGATGTTCAAAATGACTACCGTTTTTTACGATGTAAGCATCTACTCTGCTTTGGAAGGAATTAGTTGCATTAAAATTTCATTAGCATCCAAAGATCGAATTGCTTATTCTACGAATCATATCATCTCTAGTAGTTGGACGTTCACGGTATACCAAGTCTTTTATCCTTCACTATAAATAATAATCAAGAACGGTGAGATTAGATGATCGAAGTGGATAATTGATCGGACCGTATTTGCATATCCATTTGTTCAGAAACATAGTGTTTAATACTGTATGGGCAATTCTTGATGTGGCGAACATCCATCTTGTTGGAACTACACATTTAAGCGCAATCTCAATGGAAAATTTTCTAATAAGACAGGAAGTTCTGTTTTTAATCAAATTGAATATCTATTACTGTCTAGATTATAAAAAACACACAAAGAAAATAGGACCTACGATTTGATTTCCAATAATGCTGCACCAAATAATGACTTTCTAAATATGTTGATGATCTATTTGTCTTAACCAATGGGAATTATTTTTTGACCAATAACGGTATTTCCAAGTATTGATAGATCTATCACTTTTGTCAGAAAATAAAATTTTGAGATGAAAATCTGGTGGTTATTCTCTTATTCAGTTGCAAAATGCAAGTCTCTGTTCAAAATCATCATGAGTCAACGATTGATGTACAAACATTCTGTAAGGTTCAATAAGGTTTCAATTTCTTTTCTTTTAAAATGAGCCAGATAATGTTACGACTAATACCAGAATCCTTTTCTCGATGTCTTAAAGAATCACGAGGGTTCAATTCTGCCGATGCAAGAATTTCTGCTGTTCTTCCATTCTTAATTAGACAGCGGATCTGTCTACTTTTATTATGTTGAGGCTGAACGATACCATATCTTCTCCCTTCATAACACTAATAATAATTGAAAAAAATGATAGAAAGGATGTATTTATAGCGCGCAAAGCGAAACCGTCGGTTCTATTCTAAATGCTTCTTATCGTGTAGGACAATTGTGATATAGTTTAACCACCAAAGAGTATATACCGAATATATGGAATATATACCGAAAATTATTTTGTTACAAGAATTTAAGAATTATATAGATCAACTGTGGAACCGATCACCGAATATATAAAGGCTGATTCAGAGGTTCAGTTATTAGATTGTCCGGAAAGTTCGTGCCGATTTTGAAGAAAAATTGAAACGCAGATTTAAATTTTTAATTTCATTTATTAAATTTAAATCTTTTGCAGCGCGAACTTTCCGAACAACTCAATACATTGTCGGTGCTTGAAACATTTACATTATAATTTACATTTGTCCTGCCATCGATCGCATATTGATGGTCCAGCGCAACTAATAAGAAATTATAGCAAATGTCAACAACAAAAAACTGCGATTTTTTAAATCACGCGATAAACGCACTTCCGATCGAGTTGCATATCCCCGGATATCAATTTTGGGGTACGCATTTAGAAAAGCGATTGGCTAGAGGCGATCAAGACATTAATCCATGGGACGCGGCGTGTCGCGAATACGACATAACTTATTCGCAGAACAAAGAAACTCACGAAATGACGCGTAGCTGACAAAATACTCGCTGAAGAGGCGCGGAAACGGATTACCGCGAAAGATTCGACTCTTGGAGAGAGAGAGCTGCTGCCACAGCTGTTTAGGCGGCTATAAAAACCAAAACGAAAATTAATGTGGGCATGAAAACGAAGAAGAAGCTGAAACGACGAAAAAACGAAAGTCTCGATAGCAAAAGCACGCGGTATCTTACCGCTATTAGGAGTTTTCGGTTCGTTGATCAGCGGCGCGGCAGGAGTCGCAAAAGCTATAAACGATAATAAAGCCGCGCAATGTCAGTTGGAAAAACTGAAACGTCATAACCACATCATGGAAGATCATGGAGTTTACCTCCATACAAGCGTGGACGAGAAATCACAACGGAAAAAAAAAGATTAAAAAAAAACGCTAAACAGTTGCCAAAATTATCGAAGGGTGTATCTACCAATATACAACTGGCAAAACGTATTTGTATTCCATATTTTAGAAGTATTTTTATGCGTACTATTTTACCAATAGGGGGAATGTATCGAAACGACATCAGTGAATTTGGATAACGCTGATGGACCAGGTACTCATTGGGTAACGTACGCGAAGGAAATCATGCCGTTTACTTTGATAATTTCGACAATCTTCGATCACCGAAGGAATTGGTGCGATATTTGGACGTAAATCGAGTAAAATCGCACGCCTTATCGACATTAAAGTAACTGTGGACAACTGTATCTTTATAGATGATTAGGATCAATTTAAGAATTGATATTGCTTCCTTTTAACTCAGTATTCATTTAAACATGTCACTGACATTTACGCTCACTAATAAGAATAATGTCCTCGCGGCTTGCTACTTTCCGGCCGTAGATTTGAGCGATGATTACGAGCTCGGTTTAATGGATTTTGAAACCTATCATACGATATCTAATGTAAATTCATTGATTAATAAATTTTACTTTGACAAAGATGACCAAGAATTGTCATTCCCGAAAGATCATATGAAATTCATGACATAAACAAGCCTAAGGCATGCAATTCTACAATTTTATCCTAATGATATTGCGAGAGAGAAAACGCTTCGCAAAGAGGATGAACAATACCCATTGACTATTCATGCCAATAACAATATAATGAAGAGTGAGCTTATCAAGTAATTTTACCAAACCTCACAATTTAATTGGGATTTTCATCGAATCGCGTGCTGGAACCGCAACAGTGGTACGAATCAGACGTATCGATAAATATCATCAATAAATATCGTTCGCATTGAATACAACGTGATTACGAGGGCATACAACAATGATAAATCCACACGATGAATTTTTGCCGAGCCTGTTACCAGGATGTAAGCTATCGGAAAGACCGACACGGATCATTTTACCTTCCGATACGTACGGATCTGACGATTCGCGTTGTGGATCAAGACGGACGATTGCTTGATTTTCGCGGATATGAAATCATCGTTAGATTACAGGTATAGAGGCGACAGCAAAAGAAATATGACAACGTGATAACGTGAGATGCTTCTAAGTGAGACGAAACAGATAGGGACATAATTTTTGTCAGAGGGACGACAGCGATTAAAAATATTCGAGCGTCCAATAGAAAGAAACTCACTGCGTCAAACATTAAATTTGTATCCAATCATTGGGTTTTGTTGTACGAAATATCTGAGATGGTTGATATCTTGAATATTGGAGACGATCCAATCTTTGACGATCGCATTGTTAAGTTCGAGTTTCATACGTATAATCTGTCAATGACATTTGGACGACGAAATAAGGATACTCATACAACAGCAGGATTTATATACGTGTAAAAGCATTTTCTACAACGAAGATAGATTGACTTCAAAAGAAAAAAATGTACAAAAGCAATCAACTCTTGGATGTGTGGCGTTGATGTTCGATAAAATTCGATATGAACTCAACGATATGGAGATTGATCGTAGCAAAAACGTTGGAATAACTAATCTTATGAAGGGTTATGCAACATTTTCTAAAGAAATTGCACATAGTTTGCATAATGCTGGATTTATCGACTCTGATACCGCGAAAAGCCTAATGACAGATGATGGATACTTTAATTTTTGTGTATCATTCAGCATGGACTTTTGCGAGGATTACAAACGTGTGGTAATCCTCGTCACGAATTAATTTTGATGCGCAACGATAACAATTACATAGAGATTCAGCGACAAAGCCGACGCTTGAATTATTCAAAGTGGCGCATACAGTGGCGCATACCTCACATTGCGTTGAACGAAGTTAATAACTATCTATGCTTCGCGTTTTAGAGAGAACGGATGATATCTGAGTATGAGTTTCCGTTCATGGGATTTGTATAAGTATCCCCTATTGTCGAGTACAACGAAGCATTCCTGGGCCATCAAGACTGCAACTCAGCTGGAAAAATCACTATACGTTATCTTTGATCTACAGATAAAAAAAATATCATGACAGCACGTAAAATTTACTTCGATACTTGTAAATAACCAATGTGAAACTTTATCTGAACTGAATTTTATTCGTACAATGATCTAAATCTAGACTTTTACAAATACAGATCTGCTATTTTGTATAATATGTATTTACGTTTCCATATGTCTTACTATTAAATCTCTCGTGAAAAGAATAAACTATCATTCCAATTACACTCTTTTTTGAAAGATTTTATTCTAGTAATTGATTGCCACCATTGATTGCTCGCGACAAAATGAGTTCGACAAGAGTGGTATCATGAATATATGATTAGAATTTGAATTCAAAGAGAATGTACCCGCGAATACAACTGCCTATTGCCTTATCATCGATAAGTGATCGAATATAGTCAAATGTAGTACGCAAAATTACATAAATTATCATCACCAAAAAAATACCTTCTCCCTCTTTTTAATATATATGAGATAAAATCCAAGATCTTTTGTGGTCTTGTGGAGCACGATCTCAAAAAGTCGTTTACCATAACTATATCAATGTTTGTAGATCTGCAAGGATTTATCGTTGGAAAGAAATTTGTTATGTAGGAAATGGCGGTGTTGAGAAAAGGAATTCTCAATTCTATTCTCTCTCATTATATTTTTACGTGTCCTATGTCGGAACTTCTTGACAAAGTCAGAAAAGTATTGCGCTTCCTGACTGAGTACTTATCACCATGGAATGGGAAGACGAGATGATTCTGTACAACATGGCGAAATGCCTGATTACAATGTAATTGATGCGCAAGAGAATGACGACAATAAGACTCTTGTATATATTAAAGGACGTTGTATACATTAAAAAAACGTGAATGGCTGGCTGGTATACTCGATAGCGACGACTCGACAATTGAGACTCTGGATGCTGATTACGAAGGTATAGATTCTTTACATAATTTAGATGTTACTAATACTACCATATGAGATAACGATATTAAAAATTGTGCGTTACAGAAAATGCTAAATTTGAAAAGATTTCCAGAAAATCACTTTTAATTAATTTATTTAAAATATCAAGGTAAAACTTTATATTTACACGAGTAACGCTGCCTATTAAAATTTTGCGTCTCTCCAAATTTTGCGCCTTACGCTGGAGCATACCTGCTCAGTGCTTCGAATAACGCCTCCGATACATTAAAAATTTACTAATTGTAAGATTATTATGTTTAAAAAAAAAAAATAATTTACTCTCATTTGTCTGAAGATTTGTTGTTTTTAAAGAATTGATTTAAGTATTTAATTACGTACCATTCCATTTATCACGCGTATCAATTGATTAAAATCTTCGACTTTTGCAACATATTCATCGAATGACAGTTCTTTTTCAGGGGGGATCGCATCACAATAAATTTGATCTGTTTCGTAAAAGACATAACTAAACTGTAACCGCAATTCTTCTAAATAGTTACTCAAAGATCGAAATGACTTTTGCAAAATCACGTTCAATTGTTGATGCACTTCATTCAAATACCAAGCAGGTGGTGATGTAAACATCGTGTAATCGTTCCTTGTAATATCGATTTTGATCATACGTTCTTCTAATCTTCGCCATTCTTTAGGATGTATCCATGATTCTAATGGCAGTAAATGATGAGCAATGTTGGCTATCTTGTCCACGAAATTATGAAAAGTATTATAAAATTCTTCCAGTCGCGGACTCATAAATAAGTCATTACTTTCACATTTTAAGTCCAGCTATATATAAAATTAATATACTGCATTTACATTTATACAATATTTTATATTTATATTTATAATTATATTTATAAGTTAAATATTTATATTTATATTTATATAAATATAATTAATTAGATAACAGTAAATTGGATAACACGTGAATAATTTTAATGCAAAGTTATTATTGGTTTCATGTTTTGAAAATGTTTGTAGTCCTGAAAATTATCGATTAAATATTTTAAAGCATGTACTTAAAATGCAGAACTTTAATTTGTATACAAATTTACTCTATGAATAAGATTTTCTTATGCTCATTGGATTATTTTTGATGTGACAATTGTTATAATATAAAATAAAGCTGTTTTTTTAAACTTTTTTTTAAATCTTTTAATGCTTCCGCACGATTTCAGTAAATAAATTTTTTAAAATAAATCCATAGGAAATATAGTGGATTTAAAGGGTGATGTGACTATTTCGGTCAACCCAAGAATTTAAAAAATTTATATAAAGATAATGTCTCGCACATCTACCATATAAGATTGTGTTTCATCGTATTAAAATCACATTATTTCACGGATATGTAATAGTAAATCTTCAAACCAACGTCCGATAAGTTTTGGTTAAAAATTTGACATAATTGTCATTTCTTATCCTATTTGGAAGAACATGGTCCAATGAACTGTCTATGATCCCAAATCAAATATTTAATTTTTAAAGAACTTGCGACAAAGGAATACGGTCATTTATTAGCAATATTTTGAATATGAATATATGATTGATATAGAGAAAGAACATCGGAAATAATTGACGAAGATTTGAACATAAGCATTCGTATTATATCGTATTATATTAATGAACCACTTTCCATAATCCATTGTACTGTACGAGTTAAACATATACATCTATATCATTTCTCAATAGTGCAGCTAAAGGAAAAAATATAGAATAGTGTGTTCACTCTTTATTGTTTGTTACATTAATATAATGGGGATTAATTTTGTATTCAAATATTAGAATAAGGTTGCCGGAATCACACTAACTTTACTAACTTATAAAGATTAATAACTCAGAAATTATAAGAATATTTTTAAATTTTTCGCAGTATAATAAATTGCGATTTCCTTTCTTATGTAATTTTTTAATAATTTGTTTGCATGAATTATAATGTGTTAAATAATAACTTTTTGGTATGATGCAATTTACGCAATAAGAACTCCGAATAAATCGCCATACTGAAAATTCTCATTTAAATAATATGACAATAATAATAAAGAAAAATATTAAAATTGCATAAAAATGGGTAAAAAAACATGTTCGATATTAATTTTTTATTTTATAACGAGGCTCTTTGCAAAAAAATTCCACATTTTGTCAAACAAAATCATAATCTTTCTGCAATCTATGGTCGGTTATAACAGAAGTAGACTTATTTTAGCGAATGTGATTTTTAGTGCTCAGAAATTCTAGATATTAGTTGTTTATCTGTTTGTAATACAGCTCAACAATAACAATGCTAATAATAATATTTTTGAATGATTTCTTGGTTCACTATTCCATACATCCTCTGATCTCAGAAAAGTTTAATGGAATTAATTCTATCAGGTGAGGTTACACCTCACCTGATCCGAGTGTCTTTTAGATATGTTGTAGAGTAAAGTCCTGAATCATTTTCCACAAAAATAATTAAGTGAGAAATGGCATTGGTTCAGGAGAATTAATAAATTAAAAATTATTACAATAAAAAAACGGCTCAAATAAATTCAATAATGACTGAACTTGACTGAAACGATGAGTGGATTATTGGAGCCTTACACAAGTTATTTTGTTGTGAATAATAAAATCAGTGTAAAGATTTACAAATTAAAAATTCCATTAATCGAATCTAATCAAACGACGTTTCAACATTTATTTTGGTCATCTTCAGTGATTTTACAAATTTAAACAATTTTAATTATGTTTAATATAATGTTAAACTTATATAAACTATAATTCTGTTTTCGTCAATTATATAAAATTTTCTTCATTAGCATAGCTGTTCTTCTTAATGTAGTTGCATTTTCGTTGTATCCAAGATTACGATAATACAATATTATGTGGAACATAGCAGATCCGAGGCTTATTTTATGGATCCATATCCATGTATTCTCTTACAATTAAATATGACAGTGAGATTGTACTATAAAGTGAATTATAATTTTTAATTATTTTTTATCTTATCATATTTAATTGTCGATATTGCTTATCTAATTCCTCCCATCTGCTATATTTATACATTATATTATAAAGCCGTTTATTATTTTCAGTTATAAGTATAATTTTCTTAGTCAAGATCTCATACAATAATAAACGTAATTAGTTATCATGTTTCGTATATAACATATTTTCTGTTAGATCTCTTAAATGGGAAAAAGGTGATCGAGAAATTATAAGTTTTTTCATAAATCAACGATGTACGAATTTAACAAAATCAATCTAAATTATATCACAAAGATAATGCGTTTAGAGTTAAAAGAGTTAAAAGCGTTTAGTTATAGGCAATTAAATATAATTCGGAATAAATTACATAAGACCATAAGGATAATTATGTATAGACTACCACCATAAAAATAATCGAAATAGCTTTTTTCAAGAAAAAAGGAATAATGATATAATGAATACAATACAATAGATAAAAAATAATATGATAAGAATAAGTCTTATATAAAAAGTTTAAATAATATATCAACAATAGATTATATCATTAATGCAAAAATACAATACAAAAATTAATAAAATTAACATTAATACCATAATGAAACACTACTAGAAAAGAATAATAATACATTAGATAATGAATATAGAATAACAATCTCATCAAATGATTTCACAAAAAAATCTTTGATAAACATGGTTAATAGTAAATGATTTATTAATAAAAGTGAATAGATATCCCACAAGAAGTTAAATGCTTGTTATAACTAGATGATCTGCCAATAAATAATAATTATAATAAGGAGAAATAATAGAATTTATTAAGAATATAGAGAAGAACATTAGCAAATTAAGAATAGAGCAAAAGAACTATATTAGAAATCAGGCTATAAGTGTTATGAATAAATTATACCGCAACAATTGTGCCTTTGAAAGAAATATTTGTGAATTCTTGGATCGTATGAAAAAATTTATCAAAGAACATCCTGACATCTAGTGTTATTCACTAGATTCGATAAAGGGACAGTTGCAATTGATAAAAATGATTATATTAGTAATATTATATTACAATAGTAATATAATATTAGTAATATAAATATTAGTAATATAAATGATTCTATTATGAATTTATCCTTGTTATAATTATTATAGAAAAGTAAGTATTATAGAAAAGATGTTATCTGATAAAGACACATATAAAATTATAATAAAAAATCTGGTTAACAAAATTACTGAATTAAAGAATTTGATTAATAAATGAAAAATGAAGGGATGTATTGAACAATATGAATATTATAAGACTTATGACAGATGGGATCTTTTCCAGAGCTTATGCTACACCAAAAACATGAACCAGTAATATATTTAGAATGATAATTTCAACAAACAACAGTCCGTTATATAAAATAGCATGTTATTTATATAAAATTATAATAAAAAGTATACCAGAATCATTTAGTCACATTAAAAATAGTTATGAACTAATAAAAAAATTAGAGCGAACAACCTTAGAAAACAATTATATATTGATATTGTTGGACGTAATGTCTTTATTCATAAACGTACCAATCGATCTTGTAATAGATAGCGTTAAAAGAAAATGGCAATACATTGGAAAAAACATAAAAATCCCTTTAGAAGAATTTACTTATGCTATTAATTAAATTTTTAACTCATCGTATTTTACGTTCAATAATGTGATTTACAAACAAGTTATTGGTGATTTACAACAAATGTTTGGTGTGAATCCATGAGTTCTCCTTTGACTCCGATTGTGACAGATTTGGTAATGCAGGATCTGGAGGAGTGTACAATTAGTAAATTGTTATTCCGTTCTATTTTAGATATGTAGATGATATTATATCATTTATTCCGTTTGACAATAAAAAAGAATGATTAGACGTTTAATTCGTTACATAATTCGGTACATAAAAGACTACAATTCACAATAGAAACAGAGGAAAATAATAAATTTAACTTTCTATTTATATCTTATAAGAGATAATAATCAAATAATTTTTTACCTTTTTTATAAAAATCGTTCACAGGAAGATATCTAAATTTCAACTCTCACCCATTATCATATAAAAGAGGAATTATCATTAGTATGCTTGATAAAATTAATTCATCCTAAATTTCACTAAAAGAACATAAAGAAGATTAATATATTATTTGACAATAGTTATCCATTAAAATTCATAATCACTATAATAATTAATATTAAAACACCATATATATATATATATATATATATATATATATATATA
>NW_012130115.1:1178262-1180743 GCF_000143395.1 Atta cephalotes | reverse complement strand
TCTGATATTAATCTGTTAGCTGTTAAATATCAGTCTGATAGCTGTTAAATATTAGTCCGATAGTTGTTAAATGTTAGTCCGATAGCTATTCAATAGATACATTTAATATACATTTAATTGCGCTTCAATGCGAAGTGCTGCAAGCGATAAAAATGCTGAGGTGGAATCTTTCGAGCACGACGTCTTCTCGTATACTTTTGGTTCATTCGTTTTTATTCGTAATAAAGCATTCGTTTTTATTGGAGGTATTGTATTTTTTTCCACTGATATATTGATTATGGCAATCTAATAACTGATGATCTAATTGTAACTGAAATAAATACTAAAGTTTATTCGTG
Organism: Atta cephalotes; assembly: GCF_000143395.1. NCBI lineage: Eukaryota > Metazoa > Arthropoda > Insecta > Hymenoptera > Formicidae > Atta > Atta cephalotes. Next base: position 1,180,405 of record NW_012130115.1, on the reverse strand, counting down.
GAATCGTTCGAACGCGTGATATACTTTTCGGCTGAGATATAAATTTTAATCAAGATATTGTTTTTCTTTTGGAATGGTATCATATTCCACGAACATCTTTACTATATAAAATCTTGCACAGCTCCAACAATCAATCTGTCTATTAGCCTATCATTCAGTCTGTGCGAGAGTTAATCGATCAATAAAATGGCAAATATTAATAACTTCGATTGCGCGCATTACATTAATGTGCAAGCATTGCAACTGATGCAAAAGTCCAATGATTTAAAAGAAAATGCGTGAAGTTTGCAGCAGGAGGCTGCCGAGACTGATCAACGTATGCCAGATGGATTAGAAGCTGCGATATTTGCAATGATAATGAGTTGGGGAAAACATAAGTATTACATTATTAATTCAATAATTAGTGATTTAAGCGAGATGATAATATTTTATCAGTTATTTCTATCAAGATTAAATTTCGGTCAGTATTTTCTCATCTTGATGAATCGATTATAGATTATAGATTATATCGTTTTATATATATATACATATTATATATATTTTTTTTAATTAATTAATTACAATGCTTCAAAGAAATATTATTGAAAAAATTCACAAAAAATGATTTTTCCTATTATACTTTGGAAAAAAATTCTAAAATGTTCAAATTTTTAATCTTCAAATTATATTATAAAAAAATTTAATGCAAAAAATCACACAGAGTTGAACCCGTGAATAACATACTAGTTAAACATATTGTTATAAATTGAACGAAATTATAGAAATATAAGTTATCGAGTATATATATATATATATATATATATATAAATCGAATTAAGAGAAATATAAGATATAAATAAATCGTCAAATATACATGGTGTCCTAGAACAAACAAATAAACGTCAAATATACATGGTGTCCTTAAAATGACGTATTCCTGACATAATTCTTAGACAATTTTTCCTTTGTAAAAATTCTGCGTAGTTTAGTTTTTGAATTAAACAAAAATAATGAGCAAATTACGGGTTGTGTACGGAAGATAGGCAGAAGAGGCGCAACATATCGTTCGATGCGGGCGCTCAGTTTCGATCAGCTGCTTGTTACATATGAAACGCATGACACGATGCTACGGGTACGTACACGTATTCCTCTTCCCCCACTCCTCCACCCCCCCCCCTTTCACTCTAGCCCCCCCCTCACTCTCTCTTTCTCTCTCCCTCCTATCTTGTAGAGTCCTCATACCGCAGTTAAGCTAGAAAAAGATAGGATAATTTCGTGACCATGAATTCTGAGATTCTCTTATCTCTTTCTCATAAATCCACATCAAATAACAAGTTTTTGTTTTTCACATTAATTGATCACGTTTAGAAATGTTAGCGTAGTTCGAGCAATAGGAAGATTCGATATTTATCTTCACGGAATCTTTTTACCCGTGATTAACAAGGCTAAATATAGAATCTCAATGGATTACGTAAACATGATATGCGTGATGATATTCCGCTATGCGTTCCATATTTTTTTCGCCCCCCACCACCGCCTGTCACCGCACGCCGCCCTACCCAAAAAATGCAATGGTAACAAGGTTTGCATACATTTACCATCTCTCTTCCTTTTATGCTTCGTCATCTTTCCCGCCGCATTGTCGCTCCTATTGTATCTTCTTCTCCGCCGCACACAAAAATATTTTATCATACATTTTTTATTTAATGATTTAAATAGAGAGAACGCTTAATACGGTTGTGACCGTCTGTCGCAATACCGTCGAGCGTGAAGCTGGCGGCGCATGTAATATGTTATGTTACGAAACCACGTTCTGAATGTTAAGATGTTGAACTTAAGATGTTGATGTTATACATATTCATTTAAATTAATTTCAGATTTCAATTGAATTAATTTCAGAAATTATAATCGCGTGCCGATATGGTTGGACTTTCAACGCATCAATCAATCTGAAACATTAATAATCCCCCAAAATTTTCTAAATTTAATCTTAAAAAAACTGTAATAAATTTATTGCGAAAAATATTGCCTCAGCCGGGAGTCGAACCTGGATCTCTTGCATTCCGTGCGAGCATCCTAAGCCTTTAAACTACCGAGATCTTAGCAATATTCTTTGTATTATAATAACTGATATATATATATATATATATATATATATATATAT
>NW_012130115.1:1175808-1178242 GCF_000143395.1 Atta cephalotes | reverse complement strand
ATATATATATATATATATATATATATATATATATACTAATAACAATAATAAAATAAAGTTAAATGACAAAAATAAATCATAAAAAATTTAAAATTTTTTACAATACCTTATGTACATATATTGATAAAAAACTGAACAATGTAGTTAAAAAGATTAATTATCAAGTAGCGTATAAAATATCATACAAATTAAATATGTTCATAAAAACAGGCAAAGATTATTTGAAAAAAATCTCGAATGTGGTTTACAAAATGTAGTTTACAAAATAGATAATAAAGATTGTGAAGCTACAAATGTCATGTGTAATCAAACGAACAGGCAGCTAAAAACAGATTAACGAACATATGAGAGATATTAATAAAATCAGTGGTTCTTCCTTAATCATATCAGAGCATAGAATATCTACCGAACATGATTGGCAAAATGTTAGGATTTTAAACAATGAACTTTCGTATTTGAAAGGAAAGGAGGTGAAGTGGACCTCCCTTCGCATAAAAATTTGTATCCCTTGGCAGTGGGATGGATTCGTTTTAAATAGGTAAACAAGGGGAATTCTAATCCGGGAGCTCTGAAGGGGATGAGGGGCAGGGAGAGTCTGTGGGGAAGAGAGGGAGATGACGCCACAGGGAGAGAGGAAGGGGGATGACATCACAGAGGGAAGAGAAGGTGAAGATGGATAACGTCTCAGATGATGTCGTTAGGCGAGGGAGTGACGTCACACGTACTAGAACAGTATCAGAAATGATATATATTAAAAATAAAAGAATGGGATTAATAAACAAAATAACATCAATTATTGTCTGATACTAATCTCCCGATTCTCGATTATCTTTCTTCCACTTAAGGGATCTAACAGAAAATATGTTATATACGAAGCATGATAACTAACAACACGTTTATTATTGTACAAGATCTTGACTAAGAAGGTTATACTTATAACTGAAAATAATAGACGGCTTTAATATAATGTAAGAATATAGCAGATGAAAGGAATTAGGTAAGTAATATCCACAATTAAATATGATAAAATAAGAAATAATTAAAAATTATAATTAACTTCATAGTAAAATTTCATGTTTAATTGTAAAAGAGTACATGGATATGGATCCATAAAATAAATCTCGGATCTGCTATGTTCCACATAATATTGTCGTAATATTGGATACAACAATAAAATGCGATTACATTAGAGAAGAAGAACAGCTGGTAATGAAGAATAAAATTTTATATAATTGACGAATGGAAGATTATAATTTATATAGGTTTAACATTGTATTAGTTAATTAAGATTGTTTAAATTTGTAAAATCACTGAAAATAACTAGAATAAAGATCGAAATATCATTTTTTGATTGATTGGATTCGATTGATAGAATTTTATAATTTGTAAATAATATCTTTACGCTGATTTCATTATTCACAACAAAATAACTTGTATAAGGCTCCAATAGCCCACTCGTTTAAATTTCATAAATTTAATAAATTAAAATTCCATAAAATATGTAGAGGATGATATTGATGTAGGAGATATTATAATATATATATTATGAACGCGTTGCAAACCGTATGCTCTTAGACAAGGAAAGGAGGTGAAGTGGACCTCCCTTCGCATAAAAATTTGTTTCCCTGTGTGCGGAAACTTGCGTCCGCGTTGCGGTGAAGACATAGCGCAGGGGCCTCCGGACGCGATTCATTGGTCTCCTCCACCACCAGGCGCAATCCCCACGCGCTATACTTATCATCATACTATTTCTCAAGCGTTGCCATCTTCTTCTTACATAATTCTTTCCTTCAACATTTATTATATGCGATTATTCATGCAGAAATATTTTTTATTTTGCCAAATTATATTATTATTTTAGAGAGCGCGATGACATGATCACGTGAGATGTAATTTGATACAAAAATGCTACTGCAAAAATACAATACATTTGCAATTTCATCAAACTATAGTTGCTTTGTTAGCGTAATTTAAGATTTTTTCAGGACATGAGATGTCTAGGCGATAATATCATTAATAAAAATAGCGCACATAATGATGTAAAAATCACAAGATTTAATCAAATAACATCATTAGTCAATTCGACAGCGCAAGTGACAACATGGAACGTGATTTGATTGAGCAAGTTGCTTCCACGTGGTTGTGAAACTTGCTTCTAGACGATGAACGAGAACACATGTACATCGAGATCTTGGACGCAGTTTACGAAGAGATGGAATCTTTAATTAATCTGGATAATTATAATTTTATACAATGTGAAAAACATGCAAAAAATTGTGCTTTGCAAAATGTATTTAAAATATTTAATTGATGGTTGCGACGCCAGGAAAAATTATAAGATTTTTAAATAAAATGTATGTTATCTCGCATTAATGTTTTTTTCTGCTACTCTGACAGTAGACATGTAAATAAATAAATAAATATTTATATATAT
>NW_012130115.1:1164619-1173447 GCF_000143395.1 Atta cephalotes | reverse complement strand
TATATATATATATATATATATATATATATATATATATATATATATATATATATATATATATATATAAAGAGTTACGCATTGGACCAGCGTATATAAACGATAATAAGATTGGAAATAAGATCGTTTATGATAGATACATTATTTTAAATATGAAACGCCAATATGATAGTGCTGTGATAATAAGAAAGGAATCAATAATGTCAGATATATAGTTTAAATATGCGTTACTTTTATATATAATTATTAGATGTACAACTTCCGCCGTTTTTTTTCCGAAATTCGAGGCTTTATTGTAAAAAACTGATTATACATTTATGATTCAAAGTATTGTCCATCGCTGGCCACTACTTTCTCCCATCTTTCGGGTAGCGTACGAATCCCGCGTCGAAAAAACTGGTCATCTTTTGAGGCTATCCACGAATCGATCCAATTTTTTACTTCTTCATAAGACCGGAAGTGCTGGGAAGTCAGCCAGGCCGTGTGCCATTGATCGAAACAAGTGATAGTCAGAGGGAGCAACATCTAGAGAATGCGGCGGGTGGGGTAGGACTTCCCATTTCAACGTTTCCAGTATGTCTTGACCACTTTCGCAACATGGGGTCGAGCATTGTCATGCTGCAAAATCACTTTATCGTGTCTCTCATTGTATTGTTTGTCTTTCAATGCTCGGCTCAAACGCATCAATTGCGTTCAATACCGATCGCCTGTGATTGTTTCAGTCGCTTTTAACAGTTCATAATACTACGCCGAGCTGGTCCCACCAAATACAGAGCATGACCTCGGGCATGACATCAAAATCACCGTTCTTGAAGCGTTGAAACCATTCACGACACGTTCTTTCACTAATAGCGGCCTCACCATAAGTATTTGAGAGCATTTGATGAGCCTCAGCCGCAGATTTCTTCATATTGAATCAAAAAATTAAAACCTTCCGCAAATGACGAGAATTTGGCTCGTAAACTGACATTTTCAATCGAGAATAACTTTATGATGCAGACACAAATCGACTAATGTTTCTATGGGGTTATGTTGACAGATGCCCAAGTTTATTGTATGTCTATGATCTATTTATTTCGATCACCACTTACCGCTAAAGTCATCTATAGGAAAACGGCGGAAGCAAAGTTATACATCTAATATATATATTATTTTATATATAATTTATATAAAATTACGTTATATATAACATAATTTTACAATATATATTTCTTACAATATTTATTACAATATTAAGCAAGAACTTTAATTTTATTTAGTTAATTCCAAATTTTAAGCACCTACTTCCGATTAGCAATAAAATGTATAAAATGTATTTACGTTCCACACTATTTACAATATTATCTAAAGCACAAACTATTAATTCATCACAAACTATTATTTCACACTCTATATTTGACTTTTTATTATAAATTTTGCGCAAAAAATCTACAACATCACATTTATTGATGATACAATTTTCATCTAAAAGTGTTAAAAATATTTAAATTTTTCATTGACGATATGTATATTGGCACAGCTCAGAATACATGTTCTCGACGCAATGTTTGAGTTTGAACATGAAGAACATGGTTAATCACATACAGACATGTTTCATAATGTTAATTTGATCACATGCACATCACGCATTTTTACGATTTCTATCTTGATAAAATCGATAATAGTGAAGATGCGATTAATTACACAAATCATCCATTTTTCGATGAAAGTACATTGCACGAGGCAAGATTATGTTGGTTGTCGCAATTTGCAAAAAAAGGTCCCAAGATGATTCCGATATCCAGGTATTTGTAAGCTATAGAAGTCAATGTAAATCTTCTTCCTAACATATGAGGTTTATAACGAGGAGGGGAGGGGAGGGTTATTACAAGATGCTCTGCAGAAGAAAGTAATATACATACAGTAATATACATACAGAGTACAGATAGTATTCGTGTATAGGAGAGATTTTTATTAAAAAAGCCTTATTTGTAGAAAATGAATATTAATTAACAATTTATTAACAACGAATGCAATAGATGGAACGTTTTTTTAAATTATCATAAACAAAAAAATATAATATTTCAAATATATTGTCCTAATAAATCAAAAATAAATAAAAATTATATTATTTTATTGTACAAATATATTCGTACACTTGTTTTTAATTTATATAATATATTTAATATTTTGTAAGATAGCCATTAATTCTAATCACAGCCCATCTTCGATGCATTGATTGCACTATGTTTCGCGTGGTTGGTGAAATTGATTCTCATTCTTCTTGAAAAAACTTTTTTTTTCTTGATTGGAAATCTGTCTTTTCCTTTCTTTTCCTAATAGCATCTTCAAGAATGCTACACAAATGTTCGACAGGATTAAGATCCGGTGATTACGAAGGTGTATGCAATTGTTTTGATACATTATACAACAGCTATTGCTTCGTGGTGTAAGCAATATGCTTAGGATCATTATCATGTTGAAAAATATAATCATCGGCAATTTCCAATTTTTATGTACTGACAGAAAGATTTTCCTTCAAAATTTTGATGTATACTTTATGATCTATTATGCCATCAATAATATGTAAATTGTCTACATCTGCTGCGCTTATACACACCCAAACAAGAACGGAACCATCACCATGTTTAATGGTATGATGGTAAAACCATCACATGATGGTAAAACCATCACCTGTATGAGATTTTTGGAGCGAGTATTTCGTATTCTGTATTTTTTTTTTTTGCTACGTCTCCCATCAGAACCGAAAACACTAAATTTACTTTCGTCTAAAAAAAATCACTGTATTCCAATATTCAGATTTATTAAAATGCTGTTTCGCAAAACTTCTAATCATTTAATCGATTGGTCGCATTTACCCAAAACTTTTTCCTAGCAACACGGCCATGATATCCATTTTCATGGCACATATTTCGAACTATAGAAACGTGTACATTATGATTTTCAAGCCGTAATCTTTGGGATACTTGCTATCTTTATTTGATGGATTATAAAACGTTTGCCTCTTTAACTTAAGATTCGTAGCCGACTACTTTTCGACTTATTTTACACCGTTTTTTTTCACACAAGTGATTAATTATTGATTGAATTGTCGATCGAGGTCTGTCGATAAGCTAAGCAATTTCAGAAGAGATTTACATTGATTATGTATTTATATTTTTAATTATATCTTTTATGTATTTATATATTATATTTATATAATTATAACTTTTCGCTCTTCTTCATTTTCTCTCTATGAATCATTTTGCTTGTGTAAAATTGTGAACCTTGTTAAAACATTTAAGTGAGTATTCTTTCCTATTATTTTCTATTTGGACACAATTATCGAAATGTGGCATTTGAGTGCTGCTTATCATCAATGCAAATAAATATATGAAGTAACGAGATGAAAAAGTACAGCAACAATTAGTAATAAACAAGATCTATGTAAATAAAAAAGTAACAGAAGAAATTTAATGGTTGTACCCAAATAGAAAACAATAAGGAAGAGTACTTACTTAAATGTTTTAAAAAAGACTTCAAAATTATGTGATTATTTTTGTTATCGTATGAAACTAGCTAATCCAGTATTAAGCATGACGTGAAATAAAATCATAACAAAATTTTAAGCCAATTTACGCAGTGTTGTGCCTGTCAAATGACTTCAAATTTTCCGCTGCAATGAAATTATTTGATATCGTCAAGAATTCTTTTAAAAACGCTGATGCGGTGCAACCGAGTAGTCGGATACACACTTTGTCCTGTATTGCTGTCTTTCTGAAATTTCTTAAAAACGGCTTTTCATAATATGGCTTCGTACGATTAAAGTTGCTATATAGTACTATATTTAGAGCTAAAAACAAAAATTAGTACTGGCCTCTGATTATGGCGCAATTTTAAAGATTTTAAACATTTGAACAGAAATAATAATGAAGAGTTATTCACAAATAGAATATCACATAAAAAAGCAGACTTTTTTTTGTAGAAAACGGCACTAACTTCATTTTATTAATTCCACTTTCTATCCTAAAAAAAAATCTAGAAAGACATATGAACAACGACAAATCGCCAAATTTTTTTCTTTTGCAGCTATTAAACTAACTGGATTAAAAGTTTAAGACTGTGCATAATAAATTGATTCTCAATCCCATAAACATCTGTAAGTTTTATCAAAATCCAGAGCATTTTTAAAAATGGGTAGTTCACTTTCACATGAAATGCCCCATATCTAAAAGACACTCAAATCGTTGAAGTCTAAAATATACATTTACCAAATAAAAAATAAAACTTATTCGTTTTTGAAATAAAATTTTTTTCACAAAAAACCACAAGCCCCTTTTCAAAATATGTCTACATGTCTTTTTATAACTATACATTACTAAAAAAAAACTACGATTTTTGAAGAGCACCATTTCAGAACATTTATCTATTTTGCTTACAAGGAAAGGGACCCAATTGTACCCGCTCTGATTTTAAAGAGTTTTTAATATATTTTCTCTAGATATAAGATATGTACTTTTTTTATACGTCCAATCGCACTTTTAAGTGAAACACTTGGAAAAAAATCGGTTTCTCTCTTTCGAATATTGCCGAAATTGCAAGCTAGAAAGAACTTGTCAAAATGAAAGTTGAATGATTTCAAGAATACTTAATAAGTATAATTTTTTTTAATTTGTTTATTTGTTTAAATAAAAAAAAGTTTACCGTAAATATAATAGAGAACACCAATGAACGAACAAGAATTTTAGATGTTTCATGTTTCATATAATACGATATATAATGGGTAAAAAAATGTTGACACACATTTTTCTTTAAATATCTGTATCTGTTGAAATGATATATTAGTACAAAATATATATTTTAATAATCTGTAACATAGAAGAAGTAATGTATTTTTTTTAACTCAAAATAATGTAGCCGAAGGAAACAAGAAAAGAAAAACGGAAATTTCTTATTCAAAAAATTATTGGCACATTTGTAATTCTATTACAGAAACCGCAGTTATACGCATGGTCGTGAATGTAAACAAATTTTATTTCTATGATTTATTTCTCTTGATGTACACAATTAGTTTGCATTTACAGTTATTCATTAGTAAAGAAAATATGGCTATTAAGAAAAGCTAATTATCCGCATTTGTGCTCACAATTTCTACGCGAAGCAACTCTCACCTCATCTCCCTCTCTCCAAGAGACGTATGACTTTCTATGCGAAACTACTCTGTCAGGGAAAAGAAGGGACATTTCACATTTGACTCTCGAGTCAAATGAAATCATATAAACTACTTATGTGTACTGCGCTACATAAACATTAGCAAACGATTGCAATCAATTTCAAGCGGTTTAAAAAGATTTCAAATGTTACATTTTACATTATTTTCGCTATTTTGATAAGAATGCATTGTCCAAGTTTATATATTATATTAAAGAAGCTCAAAGTAGCGAAAATAATATAAAGTAGTGCGAGCACTCAGAGAAAATGTAGCACCAGATAGTATAATTGATGAATGCTCTTCTACAAATAATAGTACAAATAAAAACAGATAATTTTTAATAAATGAGTCTAAAAGATTGTTCTAAAAAACCTGTCTTAAATCAATTAACAAACAACTGCTTGTTAATTGCTTGTTTCAAAGCTATAAAATATTACAATATTAAGCGAATCCTAAGACAACGGGGAGTTAGTGCTGTAGAGATAGAATCTTTCGTCAAAATCGATTGCATCTCACGATATTCGGGAGATGGATGGTGACTGGTCCTCACAAACCTCCTCACAGTTCTCATCTATGGCTCCAAGCGTCTATCACTCCCTGCATCGACCTGCAGGTTAAATTAGGTGAGGATAGCCAGATATGGCGAAAGCTCACTCAGAGTAGCAGCTGAGTAGGTACTGGAACAGAGCGAAGGACAGACATCTGAAAGGTCTGTCACCAGATATTTATGGACGAAGTTGGAGCAACAAAAAAGCTATACTGCGACACATAAGGCAATGAAGGGAAACTATTGTGATAATTATTCCCCAGAACAATCTTCATGGCTGAGAATCTATCAACTATGGTAGACCTTAATTGGTCAGAGAGTGCTAAGAATCTCCTGCTCAGACGTGAAGATTGACACGTTAGGAATATGTATGAGGCGGGGAAAATACACAATATTATCAAAAAAATGAGAAGAATTAAATGACAACATGAACAAGGAGTTGATATAATAATAAACAGAAGTAGTTATGAAATCAGCAGTTATTATTTACATTCCTTGCTCAGACAGCATAATAATGTTAAAAGAGGACACTTTTTAACATTAATATAATATTTACATATAATATAATATAAATCTATGCTCCAACCAATGACAAAGAAGAGGAAGAAATCGAACAATTGTACGAGCAGAGATAAAAAGAGATTCTGCAATATACCAACAGGCACCCTGAAATCACCCTTATTATGGATGATTTCAATGCAAAGAGTTGAACAGGGGAGAAAAGAGGATTATGAAATGCTTCGGACTCGAAAAGAGGAATCCAAGAGAGGAGAGACTCTTCCAGAACTCTTCCAGTTCTATAGGGAGGAACAATTGATAATAACAAATATCTTTTTTAAATTACCATCGATTATATACTTGAAGAACGCCAGCAGATAAAGTCAACAACATAATAAGAAATCAAATTGACATTATCCTAATTAATCAAAGATTCAAGAATGAAATATTATCGGTTAAAATTTATCAGGAGCCGATGTAGAATCAAATCATCAAATCACAATTCGCTCATTGGTCGGATATGATTTAAACCACGTATTATTCTCAATAACAGAAGAAAGTATTCAACAATGGAAATATGAATATAATAATTAAACAACAGATTCATCTGCAGACTTGCAGATGAAATGCAGAAAATACAAATATCCACGAACATAAAGGAAACGTAGCAACGAATAAAAATGACAATCAATGATAGCATGGATAAATGTGGGAGAACTGAGCAATAAGTAAAGAAAAAACCATGAATGTCAACGGAAATCCTGGATCTCAGTTGGAGGAGAGATTGTCGAAAGAATATATTTGAGAAATGCAATGGGAAAGGAATAATAAGGGAAGAGCAATAGGATGATTTATAACGAGGATAAGGAAAGGGATTAATACAAGGGGAAGAAAGCAAAATGGAAGGAGTTCTGGATAGAAAGATAAAGATAAAGATCGGAAAAGATAGATAGTGAGAATATATGTAAACAGAGATTTGGAGGAAAAATGGGGAAGAATGAGAGAAATGAATGGAAAACAGAAAGAAAGGAATAAGAACAATAGTAGGGGGAGATTTTAATACAAGGACAGGAGAATTAGGGGAAAGACAAGAAAGAGAGGAAGAAGGGAGAAATTAGGGAGCAGGAAATCAAGAGACGAGAAAGTCCAATAAGGAGGGAAAATGGTTGGTAAATAGGTTGAAAGTAGGATGATTTATTTTTAATGGAAGTGATAAGGGAAATGAAAAAGGAGATTGAACATACATAGAGGGAGGCAAGGGAAAGGACAGTAATAGATTATATAATAGGAAACGAAGAAATTTAAGAAAGAAGTGGAAGTAGAAAGTAAAGTGGATTCGGTTCTCGGAGAAAGAAAGTAAGATGACATGGACATGAAAAGATAAAACGATAAAAGAGGTGAAAAAATATAAATATCTGGTATATAAATATCTGGTAAATATCTGTAGTTCAAAAAAATGGAGGACAGGAAGTGCAAGTAAAGGAAAGAGTCAGGAGAGGAGCAGCGATAATGGAGTAGATATGAGAAATAGAGAGAAGGAGATTTGGAGGAGACTGGGGAAAAAGGATGTGATTGTTCGATGCGTTGGTATGGATAGAAATAGGATATGGAGCAAAAGTTTGGAGATGGAAAGAAAAGGAGGTAGTGCAATGCAGGGAGAGAAAATGCAAGAAAGATATATAAGATGAATATTAGGAGTAGAGTATGAAACACCGGGATATTTGATGAGGAAGGAGTTACAGAAGAATAAGCTGAAGATCAAGATTGGAAGAAGAGCAGGGAATTTTGAAAAGAGAATGAAAGAAGGGAAAGGAAGTAAATTAGCTAGAGAATGTTAGAAAGAGATGAAGGGATGAAGGGAAAAAAAAAGTTATCAGGATGGGAGAAGGAGAAGCAGGAATTTTTTAGAGAAAGATGGAGGGATGCAAGAGAAATGAGCGAATAGGAGCAAAAGGAAGAGGAATTTATGGAGTTAGAGAAAGTGGACAAGGATAGGCAAAGAAAAGAAAGATGGGACAATTAGAAGTTAATAGATGGAATAGAAGAGTGAAAGAGGAAGGAATTGAATATCCAGAATATCTCAAGAAAAGCTGGACAGAAAATAGATGGAAAAGAATGGCTAAGTATAGACTAGGAGAAGGAATGAGAGAGGAAATGTATTGGTGGAAAGAGGAAGATAGGAAATGCAGAGTGTGGATATAAAATGGAGACATGGGAGCATGTATGGGAGGAGTGTGGAATTCAGGAAGCGGAGGGGAGGTGGCAAGAGATGGAAGAGAATATTGGGGGGAGAAGGGAGAGAAGAAGAATAAATTAGAATGTTGTTAGAAAGAGAGGAAGACATGAGAAAAAGGAAAGAAAGAGAGAGAGAGAAAGAGAGAAAGAGGGAGAGAGGGAGGAAGACAGGGAGAGAGAATGAGTACTGTCAGAGAATTTGGAAAAGTAATGAAATATGTAAAGAGTATAAATAGTAAGAATCGGACTTGCGGAAGCGGAGATTCGTGTGTGTGTGTGGTGGTGTGTGTGTGTGTGTGTGGTGGTGTGTGTGTGTGTGTGTGTGTGTGTGTGTGTGTGTGTGTGTGTGTGTGTGTGTGT
>NW_012130115.1:1157302-1163876 GCF_000143395.1 Atta cephalotes | reverse complement strand
GTGTGTGTGTGTGGTGGTGTGTGTGTGTGTGTGTGGTGGTGGTGTGTGTGTGTGTGTGTGTGTGTGTGTGTGTGTGTGTGTGTGTGTGTGTGTGTTTTCGGAATTAGGTTAAGAGTAATTGTAAATTAGGTTTAAGATTAGTTGTAAGGATAGAGATAAGACTGTATGTATCAGGTGTACACCTGTATAAGCTTAAATCCGCTGTTTTTTAGTCAGAAAAACACATTTTTTTTTCCTAGGAAGCAAAAACAAATTTATTCGAAGTACTTGCCCTCGCTAACTATACATTTTTCCTATCGGGCAATTTGTGTATACCACTCCAAAAAAATTCCTCATCTTTCGAGGCAAACCACTCATCAAGTCATTTTCGGATGTCTTCGTAAGAATCGAAATGCCGCTCAGTGAGCGCGTAACTTATCGACAAAAACAAGTGATAGTCAGAAGGTGCCAGGTCTGATGAGTAAGCGGGATGGGGTAGCACTTCCCAGTTGAGTGTCTCCAAGTAATTTTGGACTATTGTTGACGTGTGCGATGGTTATCGTGGAGGAAAATCAGCTTGTCATGTCTTTTCCGATAATGCGGCCTTTTTTCACGCAGAGCACGGTGCAATTTGATCAGTTGTTAATGGTAGCGGTGAGCATTAACAGTTTTACCAAGTTTTAACAGTTTTCATAGTAGATGACACCCTCCTGATCCCATCAAACGCACAGCATCGTCTTCCGTCCGAAGCGATTTGGTCTTGAGGAAGATGTTAATGGTTGGACGGGATCAACCCAAGATTTCTTGCGTTTAGAATTCTGAAAATAGATCCACTTTTCATCGCCTGTCACAATCCAATGCAGGAACGACTTTCTTTTTTGTCTGACAAGCAGATTTTGGCATGTGTTTTAGCGTCGCTCCATTTGCCTATCGTTCAGTTCATGCGCTCATTTTCCGATCTTTTGAATCTTCCTCATGGCATGTAGCCGCATGGAAATGTCTTCTTGAGAAATACCCAATTGCTCAGCAAGCATTTTTTGCGATTGGGTATCGTCTTCGTCCAAAAGAGCCTGCAATTGACAGTCCTCAACCTTTCTGGGCCGATTTTCACGCTTCTTGTTACTCAGATCAAAATTGTTGTCGTTGAACCGGCGAAACCAATCTCTGCACGTTGTTTCCGATAAAGTCGCCATAGGCCTCCACAAGCATTCGATGCGATTCGGCAGCTGATTTCTTCAAATTGAAACAGAAAAGCAAAGCTTCCCGCATATGCTTTTTTTTAGCAAAAAACTAGACATGATTTCGAAAGAAAAAATGTATGTTGTTGTATGAAATTACTGATGATGTGCATTGGTTAATGTTGACAGATATCAAACACATAAAAAAAAGTGTGTTGTGTGCCCAGGGTAGTTTTGTACGCTAATGCCACCTATGAGCAAACAGCGGATTTCAACTTATACACCTGGTAAAAGTGTTGGAGTATTCCTGAGGGGAATCACTAAAATTACTACTACTATAAGGCATATAAGTAATAAAACAAGGCGAGTTCTAATCCACTATGGATTAGTGCGTATACATATTCAATATGTGTGTGCGTGCGTGCGTGCGTGCGTATGAGGAGGTCAGGGAGAGGGAAATGCATCACAGACGCTGGATTCAAGGGAGGGGAAAGTGCATCTCCGGGATCCGTAGTAGAGGGGAAAATATTTGTTCCTTCTCTCTCTTACCTTGCATTCTCTCTTCTACCAATTGTCCTCTCTCTCCTACCAATTGTAGGATGCCTTTTCTCTCTTCCACCCGTTGCAGTCCTATACTTATTATTTGCGCTCTCTCTTTCTCTTGTTCCACTCTCTCCTCCATTATCTCTTCTTCTTGCTCGTGATTTAATTAAATAGATATGGTATTTACAATTTTTTAATGATACGACTTAGAAATTATGATATTAACTATTAACTAATTATGATAATATTTTTATGAATTTTTAATAATATGACTTAATAATGATTATGATATTTTTTTAAATTAATGTAATAGCCAAGCGGTCTTTCATATTGACTAATTCAATACTATTACAAAGATATAAAGAAGTGGTGAAGATACTAGGGATAAAATTATAGAAAAAAAGAATATAGTTTTTAATTTATATAGTTTTATATTTATTTATCATGTAATGCAGCATATACAATATTATATAAATCATAGACTATTAATTCACATTCTATAATAGAATTTTTATCATAAATTTTTGCACAAAATGTTTGCAACATTGCTTTTATTAATATTTATAATTTTTTATTAATATTTTAAGTAATTTTGTCTTGTGCCAGTAGAGGTTGGCAGCCCTGACTTCAATCGCCCTGTGACACCGCTAAGAGAAGCTTAACTCCCTGTCTGTAACGATGTTCGCGCAGATGGGCTCGCCGGAGGCTTCTCCTAGCCTCCTAGGACTGAGTCCAGATCACATGGGGATAGTACTTCATCTGATAGGATCTATGATCCTCCGGAGGTGCGCCAAAGAGGGGCGGATACATATGGCCGCTTAAATGTATTCCGAAGCGAGGCGTACTGCCCCACTGCCGAGTCACTAGGACATATTTCGAGGTCGACGCCGGGGGTCAATATTGATGTTAGCAGTTTCCGCGACGATGCCTCTTCCAAAGCGCTAGGCAAGTTTACTCACGGTGGGCCTTGAATTCCTTACGGTGAGCATGCTACGGTGGAGATCTAAAGTATGAAGAGAGGCATCACCTTCAAGATTCAAACCGTCCGTGGGCTCTCTCTCTCTCTCGGATAGCGCTACCAGCAGTGGTCTTCAGGAGAAAGCTCTGAATCGGAGATAGCGGACCTCCGAAAGCTGTGAGCATGGAGCTCGCTTCGCGGTGAGTAAAAAGCTGAAGCCCAATGCCCCGGTGTTTATTCCCGGATTCCGAGGCATAGACCGGTCCTTCCAAGGAAACTCGGGATCCTCTCTCCGGGGGTCTTCCCGGGGAAGGCACGCCCTGGCGGAACCATTGTGGGAAGAGGGATCAATCCAGTTATAAGCATTAAACTTAATAATCTCACAAAGAAGAATGATGTCAACGCGGCACGTAAGTCTCCATTGAAAAGGAAATGATGGTCAAAGAGATCCGGGAAGGATTCCAGTGTGAGCATTGAGGGCCAGTAAGAAGAAAATCAGCCAAAATCTCTTGGGATATTTTATCTCCACACTGAATCAATGGCCCCAGATCACGCTCTGGGAACTGGAGGTGCAGATGAAGGACAAAATGCTTAGATTAATGGACGGAAAGAGTTCCTCCCTATACACTGCAGAGCAGGAATCAAGGCCTGGGAAACGACTACATCCTGGGCATCATCCAGGAAGAGAAAGAATGACCTTAAACTGATGAAGGTGGCTATCGTTGTGTAAAAAGCCACAGAGGTCAAGATGGACGTAAATAATTTCTCCATCTCTGATCTTACTAGGATCTCCAAGAAGATTATGCTGATGAGTCCTTAAAAGAATAAAGTAAAAAGGTAGATGGGAATACTATCCCCTAGAAAATGGAGATAACAGATCACAAGACAAGGAAAGTCAATCCCTAGGTCTGGAGCCTGGTTACAACGGAGCAGCAACCTCAGCTACACAAAGGATGATAAAAAAACATCTGGACCGTCCTGCAAAGAACCCTGTAAATATCGGGATGTTCATGGTGGAAGTTAAGGCGAAGGAGAGCACGGTCAAGAGGATGGAGGTGAGGGAGAACATGAGCAATAAAGAACATTTATGGCAAATCCTAGCAAAAAAGATTTCCTCATGCAGGAATGAGAAGAGGACTAAGAACGTAATGGAAATGGAGGAAAACCTGACATTCAGATCAATCTTCAGGGATTGAGACGGAATCCATTGATGCCATTGAAACTATGGACGGAATTGATGAAGGCTATCAAGAAATCGACAAACATTAAAGGGAATATTCTGCACACGCTGTGCCGAGTGGAGAGTGGCTACCATGCTCACAGCTGTAAATAATGTGCTGGGATGTACAGCTCAAATCAAACGGAGGATGCTTTGAACAGAACCGTCTGCTTCATTCGAAAGAAAGAGAGAAAGAAGATATTCCTCCTGGAAGTTACACCGGTTCTAAACCAGGTTCTTTGGGGGAGGGGGGGAGGGTGCGGGGCGCGGAAATATTCGTAGGCACAAAAGGGAAGGTACGGGGGTATTCATAGGCACGGAAGAGAGGGCAACGCAAGAAAAGTCCCCGATCGTCGGCATTGCTACATAAATATTGGAGCTCGGTCGATAAATTACGTAAACACGAAACGCGCTATGCGTTCCGTTTCTTACTAACACCGTGCGTATATTGATTCAATTCATAGAATACATGTTCAATATATTGCTCAAGCACAAATAAGAAAAGTAATTGTTGATATCATGTATAAACATGTGTCATTTAATGTTAACTTCACATTATTCATATCACATATTTTAATAAATTCCACATTTAGATCTTGAATTGGTGGGACTCAATGTTTATATAAACATAGAACCCCAGTCGATAGATTACATAAACATGATACGCGTAATGACGTTTCGCTATGCGATCCGTATTTTTCACCGCCGTCTGCCGCTCTCGCCGAAAATGCATTCGTAACAAAGCCTTGTATATACTTATCACATATACTTACTATCCCTCTTTCTCTTATGTTCCGTCATCTTTCCCACTGCGTTATTGCTCCCGTTGTATCTTCTTCTTCTCGTACACAAAAATATTTTATCATATATTTTTTATTTAATGATTTAAATAGAGAGAACGCTTAATATGATCGTGACCGTCTATTGCAGTACCGTCAAGCGTGAAGATGCTGCTAGCGCGCGTAATATGATAGCGCTACGATAATAAGAAAGGAATGAATAATATCATACATCCAGTGTGTATACAGTTCATATATGCGTTTACTTTTATATATAATGTAATTTTACAATATATAATTCTTATAATATTTAAAAGCAGGAATTTAATTTAGTTCATTTCAAATCGAATTTTAAACGCCTGCTTTCAATTAACAATTAAATGTACATTTACTTTTCATACTATTTACAATATTATCTAAAGCATAAACAATTAACTCACACTCTGTATTTGATTTTTTATTACAAATTTTGCGCAAAAAATCTATAGCATCACATACCAAGTGTATTATACAAGTATGAAATAACGATTTGAGAAACAGATGGCGCATCAATGCAATTTGAAGTACAAAGATTTAACATTATATGCCATTTTATTGTACCATCAACAAGTGTCAAACGCGCAAAGTGATTTGATTGAAAAGTGTTTGCATAGTATTGTGTTGCTGTGTTTAATATGACGAAATTTGACCAAATAAGGAACATTCGCGGACAACATTAATTTTTTGTTTTCATTTGAAGAAAATTGCTACGGAATCATACCGATTACTTGGAGAAGCTTGTAGTGAACATGCTCCATCGCAAAAAACGTGTGAAACGTGGTTTCAGCGTTTCAATTGGAAATTTTGATGTTGCAGACACGAAAAAGTACGAAGACGTGGAATTGCAAGCATTGCTGGATGAAGATGATTCACAAACACAAAAACAACTCGCAGAGCAATTGAACGTTAGTCAGCAAGCTATTTCCAATCGCCTACGAGAGATGGGAAAGATTCAGAAAGTTGGCAGATGAGTGCCACAATGAATTGAACGAGACAGATGGAGAGGCGCAAAAACACATGTAAAATTTTGCTCGAACGATACAGAAGAAGAAAGTTCTTGCATCGTATCGTTACTGGGGATGAAAAGTGGATTTTTTTTGAGAATCTCAAGTGCAAAAAATCATGCATAGACCCAGACGCACCACATCGACCGCAAGACCGAATCGCTTTGGCAGGAAGACGATGCTTTGTATTTGGTGGGACCAGAAGGGTATGGTCTATTATGAGCTATTGAAGCCTGGCGGTACGGTTAATACCAAACGCTATCAGCAACAATTGAACCGTTCGTTGCTTAAAAAATGATCAGAATACCAAAAGGGGCAACACAAGGTCATTTTTCTCCATGACAATGCTCCATCACATACGTGATATCGATACTACAATTTTTTTTCACCTAAAAATGTTACAAAATATTTAAATTTTTCATTGACAATATGCGTATATTGGCACAGCTCAGAATATACATTCTCGACGCAATGTTTCAGTTTGAACATGAAGAGCATGATTGATGTTTCATATACAGACATATTTCGCAGTGTTAATTTGACCACATTCACATTACGCATTTTTACGATTTCTATTATCATCTTGGACCGATAATGATGAAGATGCGATTACACGAACTGCTCAATATCTGTACGTCTTTCGATGAAAGCCTGCCACGTTGCATGAGGCAAGATTATGTTGTTATCTTGGTTATCGCCAATTGCAATTTCCACAAAAGACGCAGGACCCACGATGATACCAACAACCAGATATTTATAAATTGTAGGAATCAGTGAAAATCTTCTTCCAACATACGAGATACATGTATGATAGGGGGGAGGGGAGGAGTTTTATTACAAGAAGATACTCTACAGAAGAAAGTAGTATACCATAT
>NW_012130115.1:1152119-1155185 GCF_000143395.1 Atta cephalotes | reverse complement strand
GAAGAATACGGCGGGTGGGGTAGGACTTCCCATTTCAACGTTTCCAAGTATGTCTTGATCACTTTCGCAACATGGGGTCGAGCATTGTCATGCTGCAAAATCACTTTATCGTGTCTCTCGTTGTATTGCGGCCGTTTGTCTTTCAATGCTCGGCTCAAACGCATCAATTGCATTCGATACCGATCGCCTGTGATTGTTTCAGTCGGTTTTAACAGTTCATAATACACTACGCCGAGCTGGTCCCACCAAATACAGAGCATGACCTTGGACGTCAAAATCACCGTTCTTGAAGCGTTGAAACTACTCACGACACGTTCTTTCACTAATAGCGGCCTCACCATAAGTATTTGAGAGCATTCGATGAGCCTCAGCCGTAGATTTCTTCATATTGAAGCAAAAAATTAAAACCTCCCGCAAATGACGAGAATTTGACTCGTAAACTGACATTTTCAATCGAGAATAACTTTATGATGCATATACAAAACGACTAATGTTTCTATGGGGTTATGTTGACAGATGCCCAAGTTTATATTGTATGACGTCTATGATCTATTTATTTCGACCACCACTTACTGCTAAAGCCATCTACAGGAAAACGGCGGAAGCAAAGTTGTACACTTAATATCTCAGCGAGAACGGCACAACTGGGTAAACAATTCAGTTTAAACACGAGTGATTTTGTGATCGTAGATGGAATACAAAGGAACACCTGGATTGTATGAATTAATTTTTTAAAAAATTTCCGACTACACTATTTCTATAGAAGATGATAAATTAGGATATAAAAGTATATTATTAGCAACGTATGGTCATAGGCGCAGTCATAGAGCGGATAATCAAATATTGAGTAACAAATGTAAAATGAGTAATAAATGTATTAGCACCCTTGGTGTCAGACAAAATACAAATTGGAACGGACACACTACGCGTCAGGAAACTAAACAAGTCAAGTATTGGAAAAGGTAGTAGTAATATCGTGCGCCATGACCTTAAACGACAAATCAGGTAAAAAAGTCGGAAAAAGCATAATATCATGACCCTAAACAATAATAAAATGAATTATGTTTATTGGGACAATCCTAACGAGCTTGTGGATCATTTTCGATTGCTTGAGGCCTTGCATCAGGTCACAACGCCCATTATAAAGAAATCCTGTCTACTATCGAGAAGCTTAGTAAAACCGGCCTTATTATAAATTGAACGGGAATACGCAATTTAATTGACAGTGAAGTGTTGATAAACACTTTTGCGCAAGATCTTTGTGCATTATAAAATCATTTTATAATATCGCGCATCTTTGCACGATAAAAAAAATGACAAAACATGAGAAAAAAAATCTCGAAAAGGGGCGATTGGTGGAAGAAATGCACGCTCCAGCAACAAGAAATTTTCAACGTCATTGTTTATGGATACCATTATGGCAGGTTGATGTAGTCGAGATGCGTCCCTACACGCGATTTAACAAGTTATCACTACATTCTCACTGTTATCGATATGTTGAGTAAGTACGCATGAGCCATATCACTCAAAATCAAGGGTGGAAATGAGATAGCTACAGTGATAGCAAAGATTATTTGAGATGGAAGATGTCCGAAAATTTGCAAACTGATATAGGAAAAGAATTTTACAACACAAGCGTACAAAAATTCATGAAAAAACACAATACAAATCATTATTCAACGTAAATAGATGTTATAAATACATATTAGAGTTAAAAAATAATAATAACTGAAGATGTTACATTAATAAAATACAATAAGATTTAATTAAATTTAAATGAACATATGTATAGACATTACATGTCTCGGCCTTTTATTAAGCCCTCTTCAGATGTTCTTTAATTTAGCAGTTCCTTAAGTGTATCCATTCTTCCTCGACAGTTTACAAATTAGTTATGATAAAACATTGAATGTTCGATGAGTGCCTTCCAAAAAAACGAAATATTCTTCTCAATCGATTTACAAGTCGAATGTTTGAACTTTCTAAATATTGCATATGTTATAATATGACATTATTTATAATATTATATGATAAAAGGAAACTCATTTCAAATTTATTTCTCTTTACATATTCATCGTACACACAAACACCTGGTCAGAAATTTAAACAATTAACATAGATAACATTTAGTCAAATATACAATATATAAAAATTCATAGAATTAATTATGAATATTAAAAAATAATACATTAAGAGTGAAGTAAAATTATTCAGTCTAAAAATTAAAAATTGAAAATTGTTAAAACTGACATTATAAAAGACTGATCTAAGACATGTTAGCAGTATGACTTCTTGACACTTATTGATTTGAATTTTCGATAAATTGATATGTCATCATTATATACAAAGTCAAACTTTGTTTATAATAAACATATATGCCTTATCAAGCCCTTTCGTATCAATTTGAAGATTCCGATTGTTGTTTTGTTTTTTAATGTTTATTATTTCCAAGATCAGTCGTTTATTGTAATATGATCCTTCATCTAAAACTTTGATATTATCCCAATCGAAATTGTGTTGCGTCTGCAACTTATGTTTAGTTATCACAGAACGGTTAGTCGTATTCCAATTAATATGCTTGCAATGTTTTGTAATTTTGTTTTTAATTGTCTATCCGTTTGTCCAATATAAGATGCATTATATCCTTTGCAATCGATTTTGTAGACAACGTTTACATTTTGTTGATTGTATACGACGATCTTTTTGAACTTTAATATATTGTTTAATTTGTTAGTACTATGGAAGAAAACTTTAATATTCTTGTTCTCAATTTGTTTAAATTTATTTGTGAAGCCAGGAATAAAAGGTATTACGAAAGATATCATGATACTTCATTATTCGGTTCTTTATTTTTCTCATCTTCTTTTTGTGATTTAAGTTTCTTTCTTTTAATACTCTCAATTCTATTATTAATAGCAATGTGCGTGCGTGCGTGCGTGCGTGCGTGCGTGCGTGCGTGCGTGCGTGCGTGCGTGCGTGCGTGCGTGCGTGCGCGTGTGTGTGTGTGTGTGTGTGTGTGTGTGTGTGTGTGTGTGTGTGTGTGTGTGTGTGTGTGTGTGTGTGTGT
>NW_012130115.1:1140510-1151417 GCF_000143395.1 Atta cephalotes | reverse complement strand
GTGTGTGTGTGTGTGTGTGTGTGTGTGTGTGTGTGTGTGTGTGTGTGTGTGTGTGTGTTCATTTCATAATAAACTCTTCTTGTTCTTTATAATATTCGTGTTGTTTATTTCTGCGGGCCGGGAGTGCATAAACGCGTTCGTGAGAACGTCTCCGGACGGTCAGATGTAACAATACATAATATACATAATATACATATTAAATGTATTATACAAATTTTATTAAAAACATAAATACGAAAAAAAGAAATGAATTTATAATTATATTTTATAATGCCCTCATGGCAATCTGTCGATGGAATCTGATACAATGTACAGACCGTTTATCGTCATATTGACTTAGAGCGATTTTCGTTTCGGATATTGTGTACATGTCATGCAATTTAGAGTCTCGTGTGACACTTTGTGCTGTCGACATTTCTGTTCGCTGCTCCGCTCTGATATCATGATTAATTATTGTTTACTCTCTTGTGAAAAGTGCTGCATTATTTACACAGCTCACATTTTTCGTCTTATTATAGCCGTTGGTGATTATTGCAATACTTTAGTTTTTTTTATCTTTTTAATTCTTTAATTTTTGGCGAATGCTGGTTGATGAGCAGAATGTATTTCTATAAGTGAGTGACACGATCTTTCTGTATTTTGTTATTTTATTGTGCGTTTTTATTGCGTTAACTGTGTACTTTTATTATCTATTTGTAATATTTTATTGTTGTGTAATAATTTTTATAACTATGTCATAATTTCAGATTCAAATCTAGCCGTTAATGTTATACCGTTATTGTTTTTGTTTGTCATTTGTTTCTGCTTTTGTTAAAAAGACAGATATAAATAATTATTTTGTTAATTTGCTACGTGTCTTTGTTGCGCAATCCTACGCGTAAACACATTTTCTTATACAATGTCTAATTTTGTGTACTTTAACATGAGTATGACAAATGTAAACGCTTTATTTCGCGTAAGCGCCCTTGCGCTTTCTGTGGCACCGACAAGGTTTGCGCCCCTTTGATGATGGCGTTCCTATTGCAACTGAAGATAGGCCGTCATTGCCTCTGCTTGAAGCTTCTGCTACCTTCTAGATTGGTGGCGTCTCGCCATCTTTTCTCTCACCTCTACCTGACGAAAATTGATGAAATGTGATTTTATTCTTCTCAGATGTCTCATTCTTCTGATGTTTCATCGACTCTTTCTGCATTTAAATCCTCCTTGTATATTCTAATTAAATCCATCTCCTCATTGGAACACAGAATTGCTCATGAGTCAGGACTTAGTCTTCTAGATCGTTTCGAGTCTATTCTGTAGACATTTAATGTTAAGCTGATGGAGTTCAATGGAGTACTTCAACATCTCGGAGACATCGAGGACATTACGACTAGCGGCGGCAACGAATGGCTTGTCCGCTTATCTGGTTGCTATGGATGCAGGTCATCCTTGAGGAGCGCTGCGCTAGGCTGGAGAGGGCGGTGCTGGTTCTGCGACCTCTGCCAGTGATGCCTTGCCGGATGGACAGATTACTAATTTTGAGCGTGTAATCAATGAGCATAGAGATCATCATATTCGATCTAACAAAAATCCCTTCAGAGAACTGTACCGAGACTATAAAAAGAGTTTTATGACGTTTCGGTATCTACATCAGAAATTGTTCATGCCTTCAGGATTCCTCGTAGGAATTCCTCTCCACTTATCAAATTTACACAACAGTAAAACGCAATGAACTAATCGCCAGGCCTCGTCGGAGGAGTCAACTGAATGCATCTAACGTCTGTGGCTCCTAGCCGGCTGATAGGATCTTTATTTACGAACGTGCTACAGTATCTGAGCGGTGCATTTTTATTAAGGCTCGTTGACTGGCAGCGATGCATGATGGAGCATATTTGGGGGGATTACATATTTTCGCATCAAGGATAATACGTCCTCGTACCGTTACCCGTTTCCCGGATTCACTTCTCTCCATTCTTAAGTTCGTTTTCCCCCATCCGCTCTCTCTCATCCCACTCCCCTGTCCCCGCCGCTTGCATCTGGCGGAGGTGACTCTACGTTCCCTGCAGATCCATTTCAATTTTCGAATTAGGGAACAGGTGTCTCTCGCAATAGTAGACTACATCTTGCACACATTAATATTAGATTCGCTCATTCCGCATGTTGCATTGGTGAGAGACGTTATCGCCTTCTACCATCTTGTTCTGATCATTGAGAAGACTTGGTTGCGGAATTCGGTCGACTCTGGTCCGATCCGTTGACATTGATAACTACATCCTCATTCACTTGAACAGATCCACGGGCCATGGAGGCGGTGTCGCGCTATATTATATACAACGTCGCATGTTGCTAAGATGATCTCTCACTTTACTGCCTCTCTTATTGCTTTTGACCGATTCGCCCCGATTACTTTTAGACGTATTTCTCATCCCCCTGCGCCGTGACTGAATGATCCGACGGCATTGAGCTGAAGAGACGTGCCCTTCTTAGATACAGGTGATCATAGTCTCCTGCTGACTGGCAGCGCTACAAGAGTCTGCGAAACGACGTGAATATTGCTGTTCGTCGTGAGAAAAAATCCTTCCTCTCTATCTCCCTCATGATCGATTCCTCGCTATAATTCTGAAAAAATCTTCGTGCCCTTGGCAATCCTCCTCTGCTATTATATCTCTGCACCTTAGAAATCCTTCCTTCCTAAATATTCATTTTTTTGATACTCTATCTTCTTCGTTTACCTATTCCTTTATCTCTTTTACTCATCTTCTTTCCTCCTCTCCTCATGTTTCCGAGACCTTCAATTTTGCTGCAATCAATCTTAATGAGCTCTATAATATTTTTAAGCGCATTCACTTGACTTCCGCTGGATCTCTCCGGTCACATATTCCTACTATATCTTCTTCATTGTCTCGATTCTCTTCTTTATATTATATGTTAAATTTTTCTCTTTCTCAAAATACTTTTTTCTCCTTCTGGAAACATTCAATTGTTTTTCCCATTCTTAAAACTCGTAACCCTTCTTCTCCTTCATTTTTTCGCTCTATCTCTCTCGCCTCTTTACTCTCAAAACTGCTTGACTTTATCTGCTTCTCACAATTTAATGCTTTTATCTCAAATTTTAATATCCTTTCCTCCAGTCAGTCAGATTTTCGTTGATCTCACCACACGACAGAATTGCATCACATTTTTAACGTCGTGCTTCATGATTTCGACAACAGTCGTCTTACTTCCATCGTTGCGCTGGACTAAAGTGTTTCGATCATTATAAATCATGACCTACATTTAATCAAGCTATGCGATTTTTTTATCTGATTCTTTTGTTAATCTGCTCCTTCCTTACAAACCGCACGCAGAAAGTCCTCATATGTAATCCTTTTCTTTTTTTCCCCTCTTTTTATACTGTTCTATCTGGTATATCCTAGGATTCCATTCTCAAATCTTTACTCATGAATATTTTTGTTTCTGATTTGTCTAATGTTTCTCTGTCCTCCGAATTATTCATGCTGATAATTTTATTCTTCTTAAATCCTTTCATCCATTCGATACTTTAGCTGTTCTGCTTTGAATACAAATCTAAAATCTATTGCCAAATAATAGGTCAACTAATAATGCGCTGCATCTAAATCCTCCTTGCTGATTGTCGATTCTTCAACATTATTATCCAGTATTTACTTTTGCTTTTAACTCTGTTCCAATTCCTCGTTCCTCCTCTATTAAGATTCTTGGTGTCTATATTGATTCTTCATAGACATTCGAGTCACATATGACTGTCAAGTGTCTCGGGCAGCTTATGCTCCGTCTTCTTTATTCTTTTCACCACATCCTTTCCTGCTCTCAAAAATTCCTCACTTCTCAATTACTTGTTATTTCTTTATTTGATCGCTGATGTCCATGTTTCAACTGTTAATCAACATAAATTGTATACAGCGTATCCAAAATTCTTGCCTCCGCTTCTCCTATTGCGTCGATAAATACGATCATATATTTCCGTATTACCAGATATCTGGCTGGTTTAAGATATGACAACATTTTAATTTTCATCTGAGCTATTTGTATTTTCTCTCTTTCACTCCAATATTCCTCTATATTTGCGTCGTTTCCTTCAATTTTGAACATCATTCTTCTTTTTAACATTTGTCATCAGATATCAAAAATTACTCATCCTTCCCCATACATCGTTCCATTAAGTTCCGTATGGCTTTCTCCTATATCTCTGTCAAATATTTTAATTCTCTTCCTGATCAATAAAAACCTCTTCCTTCTTCTTTTATTCCACGATCTCGCATGTCATAGCATCACTTACAGTATTTAAGTGAGACGAAATTGGTGTATTTGCGGATGTATGCGAATATGTGTGTGTATGATTTCACTTATTGTATATATGTTTTCCTCTCATTGCATTGTTGCCTTATTTGCAGTATTGTCGCTGGTAGACTTTGTAACTGCAATTTTGCTGACGCCTAACCACTTGCAAGCTATTGACTATTGTATTGTATTTTACTTTATTTCTTATTTTCTTTTGTTATGTCTATATACAATAGACTGTAATCTATTGTATATTTTATGTCTATTACTCTGTTAACATGTAGTCTTTTTTATAGTGCTTTGCAATAAACTGAATTGAATTAAAATTAAAATTAAATTAAATTTATTATAGATCTTATGTAAGATTGCTATAGCTTCATTTCGATTTCGTTATTCAGACATGTGTAATCATCGAACATTATTGATCTCGCTATAACTTATATCTCGCATCAACTTATTTATGACATCTTTTGCTTTCTTCGTATTCTTTCTTCTTCTCATCAACATGCAATTTATATTTTCGCTCTAAGACTAACGCATTCAGTCATGATGGCATTGTTGTTTTCGTCTTTCATCAAGTCTAGAACTATTTTATTTATTAGCAGAATATCGTAAACATTCTTGATTGTGTAATCACTAGTGTCTATTGATGTTGCGTTTCATAATATCATACATGTCGTCGCATTTAATATAATAAATTAGATTATCTGTGTCAGATCATCTGTGTACATGACTTTACAATTTTCGCGACACAGCAGTGCCATATACTCGTGGTGAAATTCGTACAAACACATCTTGGATTTATCGAAGATGCACATACCCACGTATATCGGTTTGTTTTGTTGAATTTCATCTCAAATTTCCAAATTTATCGCGATCAGATTCTCGGAAAAAACTCTACGACTGTAAAAAATCGGTTTCACGTTCATTGCCTCCGCGCCGACCGTTCGTCCTAACGCGAGTTTCATATCGGCTTACGTATATTCTCCAGTCTAATCTTGCCGAAAACCGTGTTGTTCATCAGTTTGTATAAATTTTTCTCGAATTCGTTGTTCGCGCGAGTTCTAAAATTTGAATTGGATATATTCGTGAAGCCACGGAGATTGCGTAAATTGTAATATGCGATGGATCTTTGTAATGAGGAGACTGTGAAGAGTTACCCCTGTGAGTATTATATCCCTCGTAGAATTAATAACGATTCAAGACGTGAGGATAGAAGAATTAGAGAACCAAGGGTTTTTTACAAACGTTTACTTGCTATTTATACTATTAATACATATTAGGTGTACAACTTTGCTTCCGCCGTTTTTTTTCCGAAATTCGAGGCTTTATTGTAAAAAACTTGTTATACATTTATGATTCAAAGTATTGTTTATCGCTGGTCACTACTTTTTCCCATCTTTCGAGTAGCGTACGAATCCCGCGTCGAAAAAACTGGTCATCTTTTGAGGCTATCCACGAATCGATCCAATTTTTTACTTCTTCATAAGATCGGAAGTGCTGGTCAGCCAGGCCGTGTGCCATTAATCGAAACAAGTGATAGTCAGAGGGAGGAACGTCTGGAGAATACGGCGGGTGGGATAGGACTTCCCATTTCAAGTATGTCTTGATCACTTTCGCAACATGGGGTCGAGCTGCAAAATCACTTTATCGTGTCTCTCGTTGTATTGCGGCCGTTTGTCTTTCAATGCTCGGCTCAAACGCATCAATTGCGTTCGATACCGATCGCCTGTGATTGTTTCAGTCGGTTTTAACAGTTCATAATATACTACGCCGAGCTGGTCCCACCAAATACAGAACATGACCTTGGACGTCAAAATCACCGTTCTTGAAGCGTTGAAACCACTCACGACACGTTCTTTCACTAATAGCGGCCTCACCATAAGTATTTGAGAGCATTTGATGAACCTCAGCCGCAAATTTCTTCATATTGAAGCAAAAAATTAAAATCTCCCGCAAATGACGAGAATTTGGCTCGTAAACTGACATTTTCAATCGAGAATAACTTTATGATGCAGACACATATCAACTAATGTTTCTATGGGATTATGTTGACAGATGCCCAAGTTTATTGTATGACGTCTATGATCTATTTATTTCGATCACCACTTATCGCTAAAGCCATCTATAGGAAAACGGCGGAAGCAAAGTTGTACACCTAATAACTTGCTTATTGATGAATTTATCGTACGTCAACGACTTTATCACGACTTGGGTGTCATATTCCCGAGCAATCGTGTACGACCGCTCTTCACTTATAGAGTGATACTTTTTTATTACGACTAAACGTAGCGCGTATTATATCCGCGCTTATTCGACTTCTGCTTCTCGATTCAAGAAGAGAGTATATATCTTATTCTATGATTGAATTCTGACTTGTCAGCTTAATTGGGGCTTGTCCTGGTTCCATTATCAAATGCGATCAGTGCTGACCGATCGCATTTGACAATCTTTACAATTATGCGACACTGTATGGAATTCATGCGTGGTTGTCGCAACTTCTACTAAAATATTCTACTAAAACTCATTCACAAGCGCGAATTAAGCGTTTTTTTTTTACATTATTTGAATTAGGTCGACATTCCGAAATATTAACGCAATTCGGATTACTACATGATTAAATGCTATTTTAAATGCTAATAATTGAGGCTGTAACAAGTATTGGGTTGTCCGGAAAGTTCGTGCCGATTTTGAAGGAAAATTGAAACGCAGAAGATTTAAATTTTTAATTTCATTTATTAAATTTAAATCTTTTGCGGCACGAACTTTCCGGACAACCCAATACATTGCTATTGATTGTGATAATGTATGACGTAATGCTTTTTATCATACAATGTCGCGAGAAGCTTGCTTTTCGGATGGTTTCTTACGCATCGAATAACAATAAATCGGAATACGTGTCATGGAGATGTTGCGGATACTCCAAATCGAGAACGTAATCCATCGGTGAATGTGTCGCAATGATAATCATAACGTCATAACGTCAAAATTATCGACCCATTGAAAATCGATGTATGGCAATGATTGGCACCTATCCGTACAGGTTATTAACGTTAAAGTACATCAGATACGTTGACGATTTCGATGATACGATTGCATATACTTGAGGGACGCCTCCGCCTGAGGTGCTCTTACACCTGTATGATCCCCTTGGCCAAAAGGTGCAATGCTAAAGATGCCTTGTCGTAGGCGAATTGCCCGAGAGTGTGGTCGACAGATCTGTGGCCTGCGGCAGGGAGGGGCAGGGCCCTATTACCCGATCTACGCCTCCAGGAAACCGCGAGGACGCGAGGCATAGTGGCCTGCGAACTGTCCCCCCCCTTTTAATGGGCGTATTATAGACATCAGATCAGAAAATAAGACCGTGGAACTGTAACCAGCAGAAACAGTAAAATCTGCGGAACTAATCGGGATGATTGGAGATCCATACCGGTTGAGGCAGCTATGGAGATGGTCGAGCTGCAGAATGGCCAAGATAGCACAGATCAATGTGAATAAGTCCAGGCCAGCACAGGGCCTAATCGTGAAGGTATCGTGTAAGGAGGATCTTCAACTCATCACCATTTCTGAGCCAAATTCTGTTTCGGCAGATGGGCGGCGTCGATGAGATCCCTGTCCGCTGCTGCGATATCAGTGGGCAAGGGATATGACACCGTGAGGGCGCTGCATAGTGAAAGGGACTTCATGTCTATGACTGGGGAATGGTGGTTAACTGCTACTTCTCCCCCAATCCATCGGATGTGGAGTGATGGATTTCGGGCGTTAGAGGACCGTACAACCGAATCCTGGGATAAAACGGTGATGGAGAACATTAAGGTCTGAAACCCGGCGTGGGATCCGGGGACTCTCAATAGAAAGAGTAGGATTATATATTTTGGCGAATTGAACAAACAGTAGATCTGTGCTTGCTCAATAGAGGAGGCGAGCCCACGTGTGTACATCCGTGCGGGAAATTCTACGTGGACATCACGTGGGCGTCGTGAAGCGTCGCCGATGCAGTAACGGAATGACGCATGGGCAAGGGGATTGAATCTCTTTCAGAGCACTACATCCTGATGAGGATTGAGGATTCTCGAGATGTACCCCCTTGAGAAGAGGACAAGAGGAGGTATTTTTTCAGATGGAGCACCCATCGTATGAGGAGGGATTTAATGAAAACGGAGGCCTCCGTCAAGGCGTGGATCGCGGCAAGCTTCGGCGGAGACCCGCACGATCGAAAAGGGCAAAGTAATGACGGAGATATCCGATCTTACAATGCCGCGGGCGAGTTCTGCCAGTAGATCGAAAACTGGTAGAACGAAGAAATTATGGAATTGAGAGCGGTATGCAACGAGGCGTGCAGAAGATTGATGAGGGCGAGAGGCCATGCGATGACAGATGACGAGAACTTTGGGATGAGCTCAGGGAGACGAGGGATGCACTGAGGAAAGCCATTAGGAGGAGTAAGGCTTCTCTCTGGAGAAAACTCCTTGACACCCTGGAAGCAGATGAGAGAGATCTTACAAAATAGTCATGGTCAAACACAGAGAAGAAGTCCAGCGATCATAGAGATCCATCCGCCATAAGTGGTTGGAGATTTAGTAGAAACACTATTCCTCCAGAGGGGCTCCTGGGAAGGAGAGCCCAGCCTTTGCGAGTAGGGGAAAGAGATGGTCATCACCCCAGCGGAGGTCCTGCGCGTCCTGGCAGAGGTAGAGGAGAGAAACGCTCCGGGGCCGGACAGCATAGCCGACAAGATTCTGAAGGGCACGGAGCACGAGCTGGTGTCACAATAAGCGAAATGTCTCACCGGGTGTCTCAGATAGAGGGTTTTTCCCTTCTCCCTGAGAGATGACCATGCTTCTGCTCCTGAAAAGCCGGGCAAGCCGAAGGGCAGCTGTTCTCCTATAGACCAATCTACTTGCTCAGTGAGCAGGCTAAGCTCTTGGAGTGGGTCTGTCGAAGAATACAGGCATATTTGGAAAGGACCGAGGGTTTCTATTCGCCAGTATGGGTTTCAGGACCGCAGATCGACTATTGTTGCGATCGATTATATTGTCCGCAAATAGAGGACGGGTGGTGGAATGGAGGGGGGGGAGTGATATTGATTGTGTCATTTGACATAGCCAATGCCTTTAATTCCCTTCATCGAAAAGGTACTGGTGAAGAAGAGGATTTCAGGATATCTCCGGTCGATAATAGAGAATTATTTGGCCGGGAGATCCCTCGCGTACATTGACCGAAGATAGGTTGTGCGCGTGGAGATGTTTCCACAGGGTTCGATCCTAGGATCATTCCTATGAAACATTGGATACGACGCTGTGCTCCGGACGTCAATGCCCATAGGGTAGTCTACTACGTAAACGACATCTTGCTGGTGATAAGCGGAGCATCTCTAGATGCTCATTAGAGGCTCTGTTAGGTGCGACGTGCATCGTAAAAGTGATCGGGGGCTTAGAGTCTTAGCACCTAAAACGGAGGTCACCTTTATGGAAGAGGATATTCCGTGATCCTTTGGATGGAGGAGGAGAGGCGACGGTTTCGGTGGAATTCACCATGAAATACCTGGGACTTACCCTGGATCTTCCGGGACCATATTCGCCTTCTCCCGAGGGCATGGCGGAGCCGCATTGGCCGACGGCCAACATCGAGAATGGCCGGGTGATGCGTTTACGCGGCGGCTGCCTTCTCCATGGTCATGTATGAGGTCCCCATATGGGCTTAGATCATAACAGGATAATCATGCGGGATATCGCGAGGCTAAAGCGCCACTCAAAATCGCATATCAAACGTTATCGCATGAGATGGCGACGATTCTCTCCAGGTTAGCGCCGTTCGGTATAATGGCCTATCTGGCACAGGCGCCTCTATTTTAGAAGGTAAGCTAATACAGAAGGATAGGGCCATAGAGTCAATATTGAAGACTCTTCTGTAGCAGGAAGAAAGTGGAGGGCCATGGCGGGAGCATCTATGGACTCCTACCGAGCGCACCAAGAGCGACCATAAGGACGGAGATAGAGAAGGCCCTGGAGAAGCGAGTGTCTAGGTCGCGCGGGGCATTGACCTATAGGGTCATGTAGGTGTTAATCAGGCAGTTTGGCTCCTTTCGAGTTTACCATGAAATAAACAAAACAGATACATCTATATGTCTGTACTGCAGAGCCGCGGAGGACACGGCTTCCATATTTTACTCCACTGCCCGGCCTGAGTGGAGTATCGTAGGAGAACCCTCGATATGATAGGAGAGTGCCGTAACTGCATGGCTTCGTGGTCGTAGCTTCTTTAGAGAACTGGACTGTTTTCGGATTACTACGATGAAACAGAGATGAGGAGGAAGGAGGAGGATAAAAGGAGGCGCCAATGCGAGACTGCGGCCGATGCGAGGACTCTCTCTCTCTCTCTCCACTTCGAGATTCACACCGGTAACTTGGGCTGAAGGGAAATGTAAATATAAATAAGGAACTACTGAGAGATGTGTGTGTGTGTGTGTGTGTGTGTGTGTGTGTGTGTGTGTGTGTGTGTGTGTGTGTGTGTGTGTGTGTGTGTGTGTGTGTTAGTATATATATATATATATATATATATATAGTATATAGTGTATATATAGTTAGTAGTGTCGAGGTAGTGTAGTTAGTTAGTTTAGTTTACGTAAC
>NW_012130115.1:1122032-1140123 GCF_000143395.1 Atta cephalotes | reverse complement strand
CGTCCTACTCGTACGTACTACGTACTAACGTACGTACGGTACGTACGTAAGTAAGTAATAAGTAAAGTAACGTATAGTAGAGTAGTAGTAGTGTGTGTGTGTGTGTGTGTGTGTGTGTGTGTGTGTGTGTGTGTGTGTGTGTGTGTGTGTGTGTGTGTGTGTGTGTGTTGTATGTATACATGT
Source organism: Atta cephalotes (assembly GCF_000143395.1). Lineage (NCBI taxonomy): Eukaryota > Metazoa > Arthropoda > Insecta > Hymenoptera > Formicidae > Atta > Atta cephalotes. The sequence continues at coordinate 1,139,940 of NW_012130115.1, read as the reverse complement.
ATATATGTATATATGTATATATGTGTATATGTATATATGTTGCTAGGGGTGTCAGTGATTTAGGGTTTTATGTACACATGTGTAGAAATTTATGTTTTAATCTCAATGTAGCATATCGTCCTAGAGTATATGCTCCATGGGAGAGATTGCCTGATGAAATGCCTAACTGCGATCCTGAGATCACTCCCGAGGCACTCTCCTTAAGTCCGGGTGGAAGGCAGGAAAAGGGGAGTTTTTTAGCTCAGTAAACGATCGGCTCGAAATATCCTATGTCTCAGGATAGGGGATTACAAGCGAGTCGAGTCCAATACAATATGGATTGCCAGGCATCTAGCCCTCTCCCTAGATTTGAGGCCCTCTGAGGGCCGCGCTAGGGAGGCTTGGAGACCTCGCCGTTTAGGCTCTCAGGGGTGCCCTGCTGATGGAGAGGCTTGAAGATTTTTTTCTACCTACGCAACCACAAAAAAAATCTAATTATAATTTAAGTTAATAAATGGGATTATTATGTATTTCCACGGCTGATGAGAACTAATAAGGAAAACTCCCGAAATGGTACCCTTGGATTTTGATGTCAATTTTTTTAGTGACTCTATAGGTCAGAAAAAAATTCCGTGTTCGGTAATTTTTCCAGATAAGCTTAATTTTCGAATTTTTAAATTTTGAAAATTGGCTACGCTTTGGGCGAAATGAGTCGTTCCATTGACATGCTTCGCAAACAGTACAATTGGCTCAAATGGTTAGATGCTCGCATTGGAAATCAAAGGATGCGAATTCGAGACACGTCGTGAATAATCTATTTATTTATTTATTTATTTATTTTATTTGTTCTTTGTTCATGAATTTTAATTTTGTATTATTTAATATGTTATTGTATTATTTAATATGTTATTGACTATCACATACATATAACCGAACGAAAAATGAATACATATTGACATAATTGGATAATGAAAAGAAATTAGAATAGGGGAGTAAAATACAATAAATTGAAATTCTATTGCAATATTTGTATAGAATAATGAATTGTTTATCATTCATAACTTTGTTTTGACGCACAATAGTATATTAGAGTATATAACATAAAAACATACGAAATATAACAACTTCTTGCAATTTTCACATTGAATGAATGATGTCATGCTGCATGCATAATTATTTTTCTGCATTTCTAGTGAAAAATATATTTGGTTTACATTAGAAAACACATTTTTTTCAGAGATTAATTTTGATTCGTATTATGTGTATTCAATCATATTATTGAAATATCTGATGATATGGTTGTGAATGTATTAAAGAATTCTTCTCGGGATGAGAGTTGGCGGTTTGTTGTAAAATATGCATACAGTTTTTTATTTGTTTGATGAAATTTATTACTTGACAAAATACGTCGCAAGGCTGGTAATAAAGCGTGCAATGGTGGGATTATTTTTACTGTCGATATGAACAATTGCCATCATTATTTATTATATTTATTATATTTCGTAAAAAAGTTATTGATGTGTGCAATGTCTGGCCTCTCTAGAAATTCAAAATGAGTAGAAATTCTTTTTTTTACAATATGGTTGGATTGCATTCACGACAAACTGGCTGAAATAGTTTTTTGTCAATTTGCCTGATGTTGAAGCAGTGACAACATTGCCATAGTGTTTGAAATCATAAAGAACCATTATGCAGTGTCACATGCATGATGGAAAGCGAAAATTCTTTTTAATCATTAGAAATCGTCATTAAATTGTGTATAAAATGAGCCTTCAAAATCTTTTCTAGCTCAATCTCGATCTCATTCCGCAGATTTTCTGTCGCGCATGACTATTATGCCACAAAAAGAGAGAATCTGAGCCGCCAATCAACCTCATTGTTTAGATGTCACCTTAAAAATAAATTATATTTAACTATTGGCGAATATCTATTAGCTACTGTTAAAAAGAAGCCCCGTGTCGTGGAAGCGATATATACGTCAATTATCGCCACTCCCACTCTCTTAGGACTCAGAATTCGCATAATTGTCAATCGCAGAGAAAATTGCCGTAAGAAATCCGCTGTTACGTCGAGTATATTGCAACTAGTTATAATTCGAGTTAACGATCAATCCCGTTGGCTCGTAAGGTTGGACGTTAGACAAGGCGGTTAGAGCAAAAATCTGAAAAATCTCTAGAGACAGGCGTCGTCTATTGGATGTTGGCGGAGCGCTATGATATCGTTATGATTGTGAATTCCGAGTCGTTCCTCAGTTCCGAGCTATTCCCCAGTTCCAAAGTAGATCATGAACCGTATGCGTACGCCGGTAGAGATGTCGCAATTCACCACTGGCTGTGCGACTGAGAATGAGTGAGAACATCTACCACACCTGTCGAACCGACGCAGCAGAGTTGAAGGTGTGTCGCACGGCGCAGTAATAGGCAATTTGCATGTGAGCGTTCCAAATCAAAATAAGTTTTGCAGAGAATCTCCTGACGGTGTAGCTGTATGTGAGAAGTTACACAGTTCGAGTTTGCCAAACGCAATAAGATTCGTCGCTCACGATATCTTCATGCGCAAGAGGTGTCTCAGGTGCGGACACATAGTAAGGAAACATAACTCGCGCATCGCTACACTGAAGCAACGGTGTCACACATGACACGCACATGTCGTGGCGTAATCGGTAACGCGCACTAGGTAGTTAACGAAACGATAGTATGGCGGCGCACTCGCGTGAATGCTCGCGGCACACTGTATGAATCGACATAATGTCGTTACTGTGATGTTGCGATAATTTGCGTCTCCGTGGTTCGTCGGCGTGGCCCAGCGGGTGAACCTCGGATTCTCTTTGTTCGTGTGCTCTATCTTAAGGATAGGGAGAAGGATGGGAGACAGCAGGGGCGCAAAATATTCCTCAAGTCTCTACTACACCTACATATATATATATATATATACATATGTGAGTTTAATTATTTCAAATCGTAAGGCACTGATTATAAAGAGGTTATACTTGTACTCTAAATGTTCGCAAGTTAGTGTTATCTAAGATGGCTAGGAGCCGTATATACGTACCATATGTCAATATATATTCATTCTCTGTTTGGTTATGTGTATGCTAACAGCGTAAAACACGTACATTTACATTTATTTAAATGTAATATGGAGATATATTAAAATTTCAATAACATATTAAATAATACATTAAAATAATACATTAACCTTTACGAACAAAGAACGAATAAAATAAATAAGTAAAAAAAATTATTTACGACTCACATCCTTCGATTTTCAACGCGAGCACCTAAGTTAATCGTACTGCTTGCAAAGCATATCAGTGGGACGGCTCATCTACGTCAAGCGCCAAAGCGCAGCCGATTTTCAAAATTTAAAAACTCGAAAACTAAAAATTATAATTATATATGGAAAAATCACCGAACATGGAATTTCTTTTCTGACCTGTGGAGTTATTAAAAAAATTGACATTAAAATCCAAGGATAGTATTTTGGAAGTTCCTCTTGTAAATAAAGTCGAAATCTATTTTTAAAACCCATATAGTTCAATAAAATAGATATCCCATTGTTATACCTAATATAACTCATTCAATTTATGGCCTATATTTAATTATACAATATATAATTTACATTGAATTATTTTAGCATTAAGGATCCAGTTTCGACTATAGGTTTCTAGTTTATCGATTGTTCTTACATATATGGTTTAAAATGAGATTCTTATAATTTATATATTTAATAGTATTAATTTAATTTGGATAAATTTCCGAAAAGATCCCACGATTCCTATAAATTTTGGCAGAAATGCTCTAAATGCCGTCTTATAAATAAATAGAGATCTTATAAATAAATCTTAAATGGAATTTCATTGATAAGAAAGTTTAAGGATTTTCTCCAACTGCAGTTGTGCTCAACCTAAGTGCTCATCATTATGAAAATTTTTATGAAAATTTATTACACTTTTATATACAATAGTATAAGATATTCCATAAATGTTAATGTTTTTATACAAGTGTTTTATACAATGTAAAATACCTCCCACCTTTGCTACTCCCGCCGGTCGAAAAAATAACGATTTTGTTATTTACTTTGTTCAATGATTTCTTAAAAACAAATAAAAGCCATATTCGGATAAATTTCATATTATTCCTTGTGATATCAGATATGATTATGTCTCATTGTTTAAAAAAATTGTCAAGATAAATTTTTTTACAGTGAATAAAAAGACCACTTTCGAATAAGCTTTAAATAGGGATCCTATGTATACCATATATATATATTAGGAGTACAAATTAATTCGATCCGTTTCCCTAAAGATGGCTCCAGCTGTTGTGAATGGTTTATAGTGACAGCTGATTTTGGCGGTTTCAGAGAGGTTAAACATCTGCTGATAATATTCAATTTATATCGCTTTGAGTTTCATACAAAAATCTTGATTTTTACTGTGTTTGAAATATCGAATTTTGTGTTAACCAAGCAACATTTGCGGGAGTTTTGATTTTCTGCTTTAATTGAAAGAAAAGTGCGGTTGAAGCCCATCGAATGCTTGTCAAAGTTTATGGTGACACTGCTCCAACTGATAAATCATATAGGGAATGATTTCGACGTTTCAAGGATAAAGATTTTAGCGTTAAAGACAAGCCTCGCTCTGGACAGCCAAAAAAATTCAAAGACTAAGAATTAGAGGCATTACTCAAAGAAGATCAGAGTCAAACGCAAGAGGAGCTTGCAGAATCATTGGGGATAACTGAACAAGTCGTTTCTGTACGATTGAGAGCCATGGGAATGATTCAAAAACAAGGAAATTGGATGCCTTATGAACTGAAACTGAGACGTTGAAAGGATTTTTCACTTGCGAACAGGTGATTCAAAGACAAGATTTTTTGCATCGGATTGTGACTGGAGATGAGAAGTGGATATTCTACAATAACCCCGAGAAGAAAAAATACTACACTAAGGTCCCAGTTAATCGTTGCCATCGACCTCAACATCAACATCACGGCTGAATATTCATGATTCGAAGATGCTCTGTATCTGGTGGTCTGACCAAAAAGGTCTTGTTTACTATGAGCTGCTGAAACCTGGTGATTCCATTACGGGTATCGGTATCGGCTATAATTGATTCGTTTGAGCCGTACATTGCGAGAAAAACGGCCGGAATACGAGCAAAAACATGATAAAGTTATTCTTTTTCATGACAACGCTCGGCCTCAGGTCCTTAAAGTCGTAAAAAAATATTTAGAAACGCTCAAATGGGATGTTTTATCGCACCCGCCGTATTCTCCGGAAATTGTTCCTTCTGATTACTGATTGTTCCGAAGGATGCAGCAAGTTCACTTCTTTCGCAGAAATCGAAAATTGGCTCCAAAATTGGATCGCCTTCAAAGACGAATCATTTTTTCGAGATGAAATTCGAAAATTGCCTGAGATGGGAAAAAGTAGTAGGCAGCGATGGACATTACTTTAATTGATCTGTTCATTCATTTTGTTTTGAAATAAATGCATTTTTGAACACAAAAAAACGGAACCGAACTAATTTGTACTTCCAATATGTATTGTATATATATATATATGTGTATGTCTAGCGGCAGTTTCTGAGACCTTTTTCAAATTGTATTGGCAGATTCCAGGACATTTGACATTTCCAGAACTGTCTTGAAAAAATTTTGTCTTGCGGCAAGTTGCTGGACGTCTTGGAATCTGCTATATGAATACAATGGCAGATTCCGGGTCTGTACATTTAACTGTACATTCAAATGTATATACGTTTGGTTGTACAAACTCGGAATGTGTCATACGCATATATTATGGCAGATTTTTCCATACACATATATATATGGTATCTTTAGATATACACGAATAATGGAATGTCTAACAGCAAAATTTTACTGGAAATTTTGCTAACGGCATTAGGTTTTTTAATGGGGTCCTTCACCCGGAGTCCTAATATACCACTTATCTGCCATACGCATTATTAATAGCAAATTTTGGGTCTGTACATTCAAATGTATATAGATTAGATTGCATAGATTCGGAATCCGTCATATGCATATATTATGACAGATTTCGTACCTGTACATCGGAATGTACATACAATTGGTCACCAAAAGATTTGGAACAATTTTTCTTCGGCAAGAAACGAGAAAATATTTTTACGTTCGGTTTGTCTATTTTCCAGTATAACATTGCATAAAAAATCCTCGATTATTATTCAACATCACATACTGACTACTGTTTACTCTAAGACAATCAGTACATTTTTTCCTTTCGTTACAAGGAAAAAAAAATTTTGATTAATTGATTCTTTTAACATTATGTATTGTATGTTATGTAAAAGTGTGTGCTAGGACTAATAAGCTCATGATACATATTTATATTATGTTTACTAGACCCGATTATCGACGAAGTTATACTATTGATATGTTAAGGCTTATACAATACAAGAAGTATTAGGAACAACAATAAATATTAAGATTTTTAACTCATCTGATACCAATTACTTTCGAATACACGTAATTTCTAATGTAAGTTGAAATCTTGATATTTATTCCTGCTCCTAATATTGTGCACAGGTCTTTACATTAGAATGGGTGCATGTATACACATTCATCTAAATGGTATATACATTTGGTGTTGAACAGACCCAGAATTTGCCATTCGCATATATTATGACAGAAAATTTGAATCTATACATTGAAATGTACATACAATCACTAAAAAGTTTTAACACTTTTTCTTTGATGAATTTTTTTTTTGGATTAATCAGCGCAACGAATAATAAAAATCGGTCGCGAGACTGTTGAACGCAATCATTTACTCGGTGAGCAATCGAAATGCATCGAAGAAAAAGTGTTATTATCTTTTAATGACTGATTGTATGTACATTTCGATGTACAGACCCGAAATCTGCCATAATATATACGTATGGCAGATTTCAGATCTGTACAACACCAAATGTAATACACATAAATGAATGTATGTACATTATAATGTTGTTATAAGACTCTGCGCACAATATTAGGAGCAAGAATGAATGCAACATTCAATCTATATTTCATTTCACTATATTCAATTTATATTAGAAACCACATATTCCGAAGTAACTGATATCAGATAAGTTGAAATCTTAATATTTATTGCTGTTCCTAATATTTCTTATATTGTGTATAGGTCTTAACAATCAATAATATAACTTCGGCAAAAAAAAAGTCGTAAACAAAGTATAAGTATGTACTATGAGCATAACAGTGGTAGCACAGACTTTCACATAACATAATATAGTGTATAAAAGAATCAATTGATCAAGATTTTTCTTTTCCTTGTAACTGAAAGAAAAAAAAATATTGATTGTCTTAGATAAACAATAGCTAGCATATGTTGTCCAGTAATACTATAGGAACTGTAAATTGATCTTTATTCGATATCTTACTAGATAACTCTAGAAAACCGATAAATCCAAAGTGAAAATATTTTCTTACTTCTTATGAAAAATTGCTGGTATAATTTTCATGAAACAGAGATAACTTCTCGCAAAGCGATTGGTATCTTCGTCGATCGATCCCGTCGTTTGCGCCCAATTGGAATGCAACGAATCATAATAATTAATATAATATGACTCAATAAATTATAAATTTAATATTATATAAATTTAATATAGTAAAAGAGTTTAAGATAGCCAAAAATTACATTATTTCATTAGTACTTATAACAAAAAGATATATTGAAAATGTACAATATACAGACAATTTCAACCTCAATTGAATCATTTTCAATGTTTTAATAGCGAATATAAAAGTTCGCTCGGTCTACAGAAATAAAATTATTCGGACATTACTTGTATAAATTATGATCGCTTATTGATATATTTAAGTCTGACTGCAGTAGAATTAAAATCTTAAAAGAATTTTGAGTATTAAATGTTCCATTGTAAATGGATAAGGATTATTTCTTCTTATATTAAGAGAATCTGATATAGAAACCGCAATCAAGTTTTTTGCAATTTATATTATAAACAATAACGAGTTAAAGTTGTTACCACGTCAGTGCTTTAAGGGTCACCGTTGTGACCCAATTGAGATTAAAACGTCTGTATATTGTACATATATTTCTTATATATTTCTTATATATTTTTTTATATTATTGTTTATTATTTACGTTGAATAATTTGTCATTTTTTGTTCAATATCTTTTTGTTATAAGAACTAATGAAATTATATAATTATTGGCTCATAGCCCTTTTTTGTTATACTCAATTCATAATAATAATCTTATTAATCGATATTAATGTCAATCGGCTGATATACGGATCAGCTACTCGACACTGAGGACACCTCGCTAGACGTGATGTTACTTTAGATAAAGCAGTGCGAAGTTTATAACGCGGCTTTTAAACTTCGGAATATCGAGTTGTTAAATACTTATCTTACAACTATTTAAAATTTAAATTAACGGATAACTTTTATTAAGTTCATTGTTTTTTCCATATCAAAATTTTCGCATTTTAATGAAATATTTTTATTCTTTTTTCTTTTAAAGGAAATTCTAATTCTGCAGTTTTCAGAAGTTTCACAGCGCTGTAGGTTCCAGGACAGCATATTATATTCTCATATATATTTTCTAAGTTATCGTCTAGAACGATTAAAAGACAACACATTTTCCAGGACACAGAATAAAATGGCAGCTTCCAGGATAAAACATTTTTCAGGATACAAGAACAGCAGCTTCCGAGACAGTACAAAATCTTTCTAGGATATCTTCGGTAAGAATAATTGTTTCAGGTGCATTTCGTTACATATAATACAGTACTTAAACCACTTGATTGTATATATAAAATGTTTCGTAATAGAATAGTAATTATTAATTCTGGATCCTTGATTAGTTTAAAACTTTATTATTCAAAGATAAGTCTGAAGGATAAGTTATATTAAATTAAATATTATAATCTTGATATTAGTATCTTTTAAAATTATCTCATGTGTCTATCCCAGACATAATATAAATAGATCGAGTATTGTATATGTCAAGAATATCGATCTTTCACGCGAGCGAGAAGGAGGGAACAAAATAGAATCTTTCGTTTTCTCTGTAACAAAAGAAAATGGAGAAAAGAGGGTTGCATCGTGCGCGATCATGCATTTGTTTCAGACATAGTAAATGCACGATCATGATTCACCCTCCACTTTCTTCTGTTAAAGAGAAAATGAAAAATCCAATTGCGTTGCCCCCTTCTCGAACGTGATTGCCATATCTTGTGCTATATACTCGGTCTATTTATACTATGTCTATCCTTACTAACTTTTGGAACATCCCTATACTCAATAAAACAATTTATGTCCTGAAAACATTGTACATGAATAGAAAAATGTCTCCGAAACTGCCCTTCTGAACGATATCCTTAAAAATACTGTCTCCGAAGTTGCAGTTTTTATCAGTTTTTATCCTGAAAAATGTTTTATCCCGGAAGTTGCCATTTTAATCTGTGTCCTGGAAAATATATTGTTCCGAGACCTGCCATTCCATGAATGGAAAAATATGTTGTTCCGGATCCTGCCAATTAGTCTATTCTTTTGTATACATATGTTTTCTCGGAACCTGTCAATCGGTAAATGTCCTGAAAACATATATTGTATCGGAACCTACCAATTTGTCAATGTCCTGGAATCTGCCAATCTATGAGTGTCCTAGAAACTGCCAAATTTGTTTTTTTTTTAAAACGACTAAAAATAAATTAATTTCACTTGAACGGAAGGTAGAAAACCATAAAAGAGTTTATAAAATTGTTTTTAATTAATTTTACTTTCGATCCCGGAAGCTGTCCCTGGACATACATATATATATATATATATATATATATACATACATTTTTTTTAAATAATTCTAATTCAATACTTTTATATGCCAAATAATTACAGGAATCATATTACGCAAAAAAAAATTTTTAATTAATATATAATTTCATAATATAATTTCATAAGAAACTATTTTGTACGACTTGGAAAAATCGATTTCTTTTTTTTTTAAGTTATTCATTTGCATATAGTCCGCATACAGTTTTTATAAACGCTTCAATGCTTTAAAGTGGAATATCTCGATTTTTCTCGCTCCAAATATTGAGTTTTAAAGTACATATGTTCATTAAAATAAGCTTATTCTAAGTAAATTTCAGAAAAATCTAAAGAAAATGGATTTTTTAGGAGTCCTTATTTAAATAAAATTATATTTAATATATAACACCCGAATGAACTACTTTTACACAGTTCACTCTAAATCACTTTTGAATGACCTTGATATTAACCTTTATTTCCAAGAAAATTTATCCTATTACTTATTATTACTTACGTGCACCCTTAGAAAAGGAAAGAAATGGAGTGAAAGTCGCTTCGCATAAAAAATCGAGCTCCCCTTGGCTGAAGGAGGGTAGGAGGAGAGTATGATGAAACTTCGCGCAGAAAGTCATACGTCCCTAAGCAAGGGGAAGGAAGTGGGATAAACCTCATTTCGCGTTAAAGATCGTACACTTTTAGGCACGAAGGCAACATTTACGAAACTTCATTTCAGATATATAACTTCGTATAAATCTTGTGATAAATCTTCGTGACGGTGAAAATCTATTTAAGAGCATTCATCATTGATCATGATCGACATCATTTGGAATATTTCTGCCAAAATGTACAGTAATCGGACGTGATTTGTTTTCAGAAGTTCAGCCTTTAATTTATCTGAAGATATACTTTTAATAAAGGAATCGTAGTTTGATCATCAAGGATATTTAGCAAATGTTTGATAGTGTCAGTTGTTCGGGTGATTATTTGCAGACCAAGGAGAGTCGTAGCACATTTGAAGAAACGTATTAAAGCACTCATTGGTACATCCTGTATATAACGACGCTGAGAGAATGACTGTACAATTCCATTGTAGTATGATGCAATAATGTGCGCGCTTTTCCTTAAGTTTGTTTCGATCGACACAACAAATCTGCAACATATAATTTTTCTTATGTTTACCTTTGTTTCGAGCAAAAATAAGAACAACATAGGCGGTACTTATTCGATTCTTATATTTAATGTCTTAAGCACAGTTTTAAGATATCATAAACCAATCAGAGGGCTACTTTAACATTTTTAGATATTACTCAAAACAGTTTTAAAATAAGAATGGACTGTGAATATCGTCCTATATCTTGTAAACTTAAATAAATTTAGGCCACATATTATTGATTTTTTTTTAATAATTCTAATTCAATACTTCTATATGCCGAATAATTAGAGGAATTATATTACACAAAAAAATTTTTAATTAATATAATTCCATAAGAAACTATTTTGTACAACTTGAAAAAATTAGTTTCTTTTTTTTTTAAGTTATTCATCCGTATATAGTCCATATAGTTTTTGTTAAAAACAATTTTCTTTAAAAACATATGGATTTTCACATAGGAAATGGACGATCACATAGAAATATTATAATGGGCTGCGTGCAGAGGTGTTTGTGAATCGATACAAAAAGAAAGGAGGTGTTTCTATAAAAAAATGAGATTAAAAGTAGAAAGAAATTTTTTCATAGCAAACCTTTCCGACAAAATTTTAAATATTTCTCGAGTGTATGTGAACTTAACTACTAATTTTAATGGATTTTTATGCATTAAAAACGATAAGAAGATAAAAGATAAGCAAACTACCCATAAAACAAACTATATTTAATAATAATCTTTGATTACATATACACATAAGGTAGGATTGGGTATTATGCAGGTAATACCCCTTATATTTCTGCGGTTGATACTAATGATGCCAATTCAGTGATAAAATTGAAAGGATTACATGGTGTGCTCAGTTTGCATTTCTCTCTAATTCTTTGTCCTTTCGCTTGTTCGTTGACTGTTCAGATTACAATTTAACCAATCTTAGGCCGTAATTACTCTATAGGTTATCGGTTATGATTTCTGATTGTCGATTCTATTTTAACCAATCATGATGCAGCGAGTACAGATTAGCTGCAACATGATTGATGAAAATAGAACCGACAATCGGCAATCGTAACCTATAGTGTGATTACGGCCTTACGACTGAAGTTGTTGTTTTCGTTGAACGCATTTGGTCTCTTTTTATCATGTACTTTTTATCATACATCTAAATTACAATGTTTGATCGCTTCGCACGTTCCAACATGCTCCTACTCACTTTAGTGCACTCGTAGTGAGTAGGAGCTATGATAGGAGCATTTTTGTTCATGCAACGCGAGCAAATCTACAGTACTTATCGTATGACTATAGTAAAATTTATTTTGGATTCAACAAAGAATTAAAAAGGAAATATGCCGATAAATGAAACAATTGAAAAAAAATGTAAAATGACTTCAAAATATGGTGTTATTGCAATTTATAAAGTATAATAAAATACAGAAGCATAATAATTCTGCCGAAAATATTTTTCGGAATTTTTATACGAATTGAAATATATTTCAGAAATACATACTCAAAATATTGTTACATACGGTCATATATTGTAAAATTTGCTGTTAATTTAAGTTACAATTAAATGAACTATTTTGTTTCTCTTTTCACTTGTGGAGTGCGCCGTCTGGGCCCACGCGATTTGCATGTGTTTATCAGTGCGAGCCAATCACGCGGGACTCGTGTCGTACCATAGGAAAGATGATCCGAAATCTATAAGGAAAAACTAATAAAATAATTTAATAGATAGCTCCGTAACGTCATTAATTATTTTAGCCAATCATGATGCAGCGAGTATTTAGCGAGTATTTTAGAGTACAGATTAGCTGCAACATGATTCAGTCATTAATTAACAGAAAATTAATTCAATACATCAAATAAGTATAAATCGAGCTACTTATACGCCGAATTTCAGTTTAATACGACGTGTAATTATCGAGGAAATATTTATGTTTATATATAGTAGTCGGGCTAGTCGATTCCTAGAAATCAGGTCCACTTCGCCTCCCGAATCGAACGCCACCAAGCTTTCTCTAGATATATAAACGCGGCGAAAATCGATAAATTGTTTTAGTCTTTCGGACTTCCTTACTCTATCCTATCCACGTGCTTTTCCAGTAGCTTGGACTCCTTGGACATCTTTGCAAAGTACGCAATTTCAATTTTTCTCTCTCTTCTCTCCCCTTCCTCACTTTAATTGTAAAAGCAAATTTTATTATACAGACAATTTTCTTGTATTTATATAGACAATATTTTGTATTTATAGTACAGTACAATAATAATTATAGATAATTTTAAATGCCGAAAATTATAAAACCATATTACATAAAAGCATCGATCAAGCGTCGAACGTCAAGCATCGTAAACTTATTTGCTAAAGACATGTCACATAATCAACATTGACGAATAGCAAGCTCATGATGTTCAATATTCGGCGCTTGACGCTGCGTCAATGTGAAAATAGATAAAATAGAATCGAGTGGAGGGGATACGCAATACTTATCTATGCCATATTTTTTATCTCTGTAGCGCAGTCCTCTCTATTTCAATTTCACATGATTTCGTGGGATTAGGACTTTCATCTTATTCAAATGTTATCACTGGACGAGTAGTTGAGAATGTAAACCAATGTAAACATGCAAACTACCATCAACCGCTACTATACAGTTTATAACAACATTTGTTAATGTTGTTATAAACTGTATAGTAGCGGTTTACGACGACTGACAAAATATGTCGATTCATAATTTATTGAGTAGAAATCCAGAGAATCAAAAGAAAATAAAGAATTAAGAATCAACGTGTAATTTATATTAAGCTGTGCTGTTTATGTGATGCTATTATACAATCATGAAACCGGTAAGTTTATAGCAATGATAATTTTAAGAGATAATTTCAAAGTTGGAAAAAGATTCTTGTATGTACACAGTTGTAAATTTTTTCAATAAATAATTTATTATGACTGCTTTCCTTTTAGCAGATACAATCGATACAAACGTAGTTTTACTCTTATTATTAGCAATGTGGTAAATGAATTAACAGAGATAAAATATAATACTTAAGTCGAATATTGCGTCTTCTAAAAGGAAAACAGTCAATAATTACAAGAAAAATAAATTGTACAATTCACTTATGGTGTACAACTTTGCTTCCGCCGTTTTTTTCCGAAATTCGAGACTTTATTGTAAAAAACTGGTTATACATTTATGATTCAAAGTATTGTTTATCGCTGGTCACTACTTTCTCCCATCTTTCGAGTAGCGTACGAATCCCGCGTCGAAAAAACTGGTCATCTTTTGAGGCTATCCACGAATCGATCCAATTTTTTACTTCTTCATAAGATCGGAAGTGCTGGTCAGCCAGGCCGTGTGCCATTAATCGAAACAAATGATAGTCAGAGGGAGGAACGTCTGGAGAATACGGCGGGTGGGATAGGACTTCCCATTTCAAGTATGTCTTGATCACTTTCGCAACATGGGGTCGAGCTGCAAAATCACTTTATCGTGTCTCTCGTTGTATTGCGGCCGTTTGTCTTTCAATGCTCGGCTCAAACGCATCAATTGCGTTCGATACCGATCGCCTGTGATTGTTTCAGTCGGTTTTAACAGTTCATAATATACTACGCCGAGCTGGTCCCACCAAATACAGAGCATGACCTTGGACGTCAAAATCATCGTTCTTGAAGCGTTGAAACCACTCACGACACGTTCTTTCACTAATAGCGGCCTCACCATAAGTATTTGAGAGCATTCGAGCTTCAGCCGCAGATTTCTTCATATTGAAGCAAAAAATTAAAAACTTCCGCAAATGACGAAAATTTGGCTCATAAACTGACATTTTCAATCGAGAATAACTTTATGATGCAGACACAAATCGACTAGTGTTTCTATGGGGTTATGTTAACAGATGCCCAAGTTTATTGTATGACGTCTATGATCTATTTATTTCGACCATCACTTACCGCTAAAGCCATCTATAGGAAAACGGCGGAAGCAAAGTTGTACACCTAATTTTTTTAATTTTGAGACTCCGATTAATATTAGTAGGATAAACCGATTCTAATACATAAATACAGCAGATGGCTCTAGTGTCGCACAGGTGGCAAAGTCACATGCTAGGTTTGAGGGAGAGGGAAGCGCGTCATCGGGGCCAATGTAGAGGAGAAGAGGTAGTTTGTTCCTTCTTTCTTTCATCCGTTCCGTTCTCTCTTTAAACTGTCCTCTCTCTCTCTCCTATCCATTGTAAGACGCAGTTCTCTCTTTTTCACACATTGCAGTCTTATATTTATTATTTGCGCTTTCTTCCTCTCATTGTGCTCTTCTTTTTTTTCTTCTTTTGCATACGATTTTATTAAATAGGTATTTATTTTTTAATACGATTTAAAAACTAATTATAATAATATTTTTACAAATTTTTAATAATATAACCTAGTAACACCAATTATGATAATAGTTTTTTAATAATGTAGTACAAAAATGATCAAGCACTTCGTTATCGACTAATTCAATACTTATTGATCGTATTACTGAACAAACTATTATTAATTAATTATTAGTTAAAACTAAAACTATTAGATATTAGTATTTAACTAAGAGAGATATTAGTTTTAACTAAACAGGAAAGGGGGAAAGAAATCAATATATATTTATTGGGAGTACAAATAAGTTTCCGCTGTTTTTTATCAAAAATTAAGCATTTATTGTGAAAGAACGGTAATGTTTTATTCAAAGTAATGGCCAGCAATTGCTAGCCACTATTTTTTCATCTTTCTGGTAGCATGTGGACCGCGTCGGAAGAATACTTCATCTTTTGAGACTATCCAATCATCGATACAATTTTTAGTATCTTCATATGATGTGAAGTGCTATTCAGACAGGCCATGCGATTGGAACATCGATTGGAACAAGTGGTAATCGGAAGGAGTAATGTCTGGAGAATACGACGGATGGGGTAGAACTTCCCATTTGAGTGTTTCTAAGTAGGTTTTGACCGGCGCCGCAACATGTGATCGAGCATTATCATGCAGGAGAATAATTTTGTCATGCCTGAAGTAGTAGTGGGCGCGTTTTTCCTTGAGTGCTTGGTTCAATCTCATCAATTATGTTCGGTAGAGAGCCCCAATAATGATCTCGTTCGGTTTGAGCAACTCATAATACACGACACCAAACTGATCCCACCAAATGCACAATATGAGTTTTTTTCCATGAATATTCGGCTTGGCTGTCGATGTTGAAGCATGGCCAGGTGGTCCCCATGATTTTGAGTTATCATAGTGAATCCATTTTTCACCACCAGTGACTATATGATGCAAAAAACCCTTTCGTTTATGCTTGGTAAGCAGCATTTCACATGTGAAAAATCGGTGTTCAATGTTTCTCGGCTTCAGTTTATATGGAACCCAATTCCCTTGCTTTTGAATCATTCCCAATGATTTCAAACGATATGAAATTGTTTGTTGAGTCACTCCTAATGTAAGTGCAAGTTCTTTTTGTGTTTGGCACGAATCGTCATCCAATAATGCTTCCAATTCCGCATCTTCGTACACTTTCGGTACGTTCCTTGTCTTCCGCTACGTTCTTTGTCTTCGACGTCAAATTCACCGTTCTTAAACTTTTGAAACCACTCACGACAATTTCTCTCTCTTAAGGCATTACCATATGCTTCTACAAGTAATCTATGAGCCTTAGCTGCAGATTTTTTTAAATTAAATAGAATTAAATAGAATTTCAAATTAAATAGAAATAAATCAAAAGTTCCCGCAAATGATGCTTATTCGGCTCAAAACTCGACATTTTCGTATAAAAAAAAAATGTATGATGCTGATACAAAATCGCTAATATTTCAAGGTTATAATATTGCCGGATGTCGAATCTTACGATGTATCGTTTTACATCAAACAATTTTAACTATAGTTTATTAGTGGCGCCGTCTTTTGCAAACGGCGAAACTTATTTGTACTCCCAATAAAAAATTTCATGCTTTATTTTAAATTTAATACATTTCTTTTCGTTGCGATTAATTGTATATTTTAAATACATTTTGTAACGACAAATTTTTTAATAATAACTATACATTCCACTGAATCCTCGGCGTATTCAATAAGCCAATTCATATTGTAAGAATACTCTGGTACGATATCGAATTTTTTTTATCTAAGAAATTGGCGCCAACAATAACGTCTATCTGTTCCATTATCTTTTTTCAAAGATGAATTTTAAGCAATGTATCTAATCTAAAATTTTATTTATCTTAAAAATGTGCAAGTTAATTTTTAATGTAACTGTTGTTAAGCCTAATGCACATGTACTAAGAATACACTTTAATGATATCGAACCTTTTTTTATTTAAAAGGTCGATGTTGTTCAACCTGCTGTTCAACCAACAACAATAAAGTAAGTCTGTTTGAAAATAATGTATCATCAATATCCCATTTCCATCTAGTCTTTTATAAAAAATATGAAATTTACATATTTTAGTTATCGATGTGAAGTCATTAAACCATACTATGAATCACTTAGAGGGATTCAAAAGTAAAAAATTCGATAATGAAAAAAAATGTTCACAAAAATGCAACTCCTATCCTTAGTAGCACATAAAAATGGAAAGATCTGTATACATGCTGTCAGTAGTGAAACTGAAAGATTTAAGGAAATACATACGCGAATCTTCAATTTTCACAAATTTTTTTCTTCAGAATTTTATTCAAGATGGAATACAAAAATGTAGCAGAAATAGAAGCAGAACATGAAGCTCAAGAACATGAAGAATTAGAAATTGATTTAGAAGATTTAGAAGATGAATTTATAATTGATGAAGAAGAATCAGAATTAGATTATGATATCGCCGACTCATGTTATGAAAGTGTCATGCTGAAGAAACAAGTCATTCGATAACGCGAGTTGAAATCAATACTTTGGATGTCATCATATACTTTTGTTATTTATATATTTATTTATATTATTATTTATATATTATTTATATATTTCA
>NW_012130115.1:1110978-1121981 GCF_000143395.1 Atta cephalotes | reverse complement strand
CCGACGAACTTTCCGGACAACCCAATATATATATAATATCTATGAATAGTACTGCATTCTCAGTTATTATTTGCTTTAATGAAAAGAAAGAATTCAAAAAAGAAGACTGAAAAGAAAGAAAAAGAAAGAAATAACAAAAAAGAAAAGGAGAATAAAGATGAAAATAAAATGAAGGAAAAGAAGTCTGAAAGAAAGCATAACGTGTATTTTGTTGTCAGTTATTAATATATGTTTTCGTGTAGCGGAGAGGCATCAGGGAAAATTCGTTCCGTTAAAGCGTCTGAAAACGTGAGTGACGGAGATCGAGGAAGAAGTGAAGGAGTTCGAGGAGGAGGTGATGAAGAAGAAGAAGGAAGTATCGCCTCTAAGCATTTATGAGCAAAGCCTGGCAAAGGTGGTGAAGATAATGTGTCCTCGGCTGGGCGACTCTGATCTCGAGAACCCTTAAGATGCTCCTGATAAGCTTAGTCCAAGAGTTTCTGCTTCACGATAGGCCCGGCTTCTAAGCCAACTCTTGTAAGGTCAGTTTAAGCGTTGCACTGGTAGAGCGTGGGTCAGGTTTCGCGGTGAATATAAGGATATATATACATACATATATATATATATATATATATATATCAAGATGGAACTTACTGCTACTCTGCAAGATTAGGCTTTTGAAGATGAAAGACTGTTAAAGATCTGATCTCTGTGATTGTCCAAGGAGAAGGATGATCTAGCGGTTTAGAGACTTTAGCCACTTGAGTCACGTAATAAACAAGTAAGATCGCTCAATCGAACTAATCGCGGCTCACTACTAAGATCGGTGGAGTGATATGGTCGCGAACCGGCAGAGTTTCGTATCGAGTTTCGTATCGTTCGGAAATGGAGCTTGATTATTCGAAGAACCTTCTTTTTATATTCGCGAACTAGTGATGCCGAGTGCAGGATACGCCTCGCGTATGTTACTGATCTAGGATTAGAATTAAAGACATCGATTATGAAATGGGATATGTCTAAGACAACTTTCATCATTGACTTAAGAACCACATGTATCATTTATTACCGACAACTATTTCTGTTTGTAATTCTTAATCTATTTATTTCTTCTGTTTGTCGGGATAAAGTTCGTCTATTCAGCACTTGATTCAAATTTTTAATCCAACAACTTCGTTCCGAATGGATTATTAGTCTTAAAAAGGCGAATGTTATTCGGCTCGTCACTATTGTAACTTTCTATAGCAGAAACAAATGGTCTACCGATGTTACTTGTTAATAACTTTGACATTATTATTAATAACTAGACGAAAATTTTTTCTAATCAAAGAAAAGAACTCTGGATATAACAAAAGAAAGGAAAAGAAAGAAGATGGAGAAAGAAGAATGAAAAAGGAAGAAAAGGAGCTGTGGAAGGAAATATAATGTTAAATATCAAAATGTTATTTATCTCAATATCTTTATATTATTTTATTCTGAACTTTGTATTATTTTATTATTAGCTTTTATGAGAAAGAAAGAATTCATAAAAAAGAGATCACATAAAGGAAGGAAAAGGAAAGAAACGAAAAAAAAGAAAGGGAAAAAAGAAAAGAATAAAAAAAGAAAAAAAATGAGTGAAAAAAAGCACATTATATGTAGCAAAATGTTAGTATTCGAATTAGTATTTTTGTATAATATTATATTTTTCATCATTAGTAGTTTTTATGAAAAGGAAGGGCTCATGAATGGAAAAAAAAGGAAAAAAAAGAAAAAAAAAGGAAAGAAAAAGAAAGAAAAAGGAAAAGGAGAAACGATAAGAAGGACAAGTAAATAAAAGAAAAATGATAAGAAATGAATGTTGTACAGAATAAATATTAGTATTCTTTGTGTTTGTTATGTATTTATCGTATGTGCGGTGGAAGAAATGGAAAAAGATTGAGATTCTGAAAGTATGCACAGTTACTTGCATTCAGAGAACTTTTTATTACTCAAAAGCGTGCTTTTTATTACTCAAAAGCGTGTGTAACAAAAAGAAAGGATGTAGAAGCCAACGAGGCTGCGTGTTACACGAGAGTGAGCGCCTTATCTTACTCCCAGTGATGACCATTTCGATCAAATCGATAATAAGAGGGTAATGCGCGCTCTCACGATAGCGCTCAAAACATAACTGCGCGCGTAATACAAAACAAACGTAAAATCTTTAACAGTGTATTGTATTTTCAGTTATTAGTGATTGTCATGAATAATAAACAACATAGAAAAGAAGGGTAATGCGCGCTCTCACGATAGCGCTCAAAACATAACTGCGCGCGTAATACAAAACAAACGTAAAATCTTTAACAGTGTATTGTATTTTCAGTTATTAGTGATTGTCATGAATAATAAACAACATAGAAAAGAAAGGCTGAAAGGAAAGAAAATGAAAAAAAAAGGAAAAGAAAATGAAAAAATAGAATAAAAAAGAAAGGAAAATGGGTATATATACAAGAAACAGAATTTATACACAAAATAGAAATATTATTAATAATATTAATGTTAGTGTTTCTGACTACTTGTAGATGGCACCCTTACTCGAGTTTAATTGGAGACCGTCCAATCAGAATTTAACCATTTGAAATCGCACCCATTTTTCATTGAAATTATGCGAAAAAAAAATTGTGCTATCTCACTTAATCTCACTCTACAGCAGTGCTATTAGTTGCGGGTCTATATAAAAACGTTCTATAAGTTTCATCGTTTTTCTAACGAACATTCTAAAACGTTCAGGTGACTTATATAACTGGTGACTACGATTAAGATTAAAAAAAAACGTAAAGATTTAGTAGTTCTATCATAAATATTATGACAGCAAGTACACGGCCATGCATTTAAGTAAAAGGATAATGTATTTTCATTATGCATTTAAATGCAATGGAAAAAAATATCGGGTCAATCACAAATCGGGAAGAAGATAGTCTGACTCTAATTAGAAGAATTTAATAACGTCAGTAGTTATAAAACTAGCCAATCAGAGTTATTTCTCTAAAGAATGGAATGACTGTGTTTGGTCAATTTCATAATTACGAATGTTATCAAACTTGAATAAGAATACCATGCATAGTAACCAAACATAGTTTTTTATTATATATTCTCGATTATTAGTGGTTTTCAAGAAGAAGAAAAAGAGATTCATAGAAAGGAATGGACTGAAAAGTATAAAAAAAATTATAGAACGAGGAAAAAAGTTAAAAAGAAGCATAGTATTGTATAGAGCAATATAATTACTCTAAAATGTAAGTATTTATTATACTGGGAGGGCCAAAAATCCAGATACATCCAAATATCTTATAAACGATGCATTTTAGAAAAAAATGTTTCAGACAAAAGTTGTAAGGTTTAAAAAAAAACGCATTTAATGACAGTTGTGTGACCTAGGATGGCATTGTCAAGGTTACGTCAAGGAAAATTTAATTTTTTTTAATGAAAACTCCCCTACTTTTTATTTCAGATTTTTGTAGGTTATGTTGAAACACATATCGTAAACTCCTTTCCGAAGAATTTCTTGAGTTATGAATCTTCAGTTTAAACCGCTAGTATTAGAATTATCCACGATATACCGCGTGGAAATTGCTCGGATTTACATCTCTTGTGTGCGTGAATGCACACAACGTGTGTGTGCGTGCGTGCGTGCGTTTTGTGTGTGTGTGTGTGTGTGTGTGTGTGTTTGTGATGCAGATCAAAATCCTTCATTTTTTCTTTTAGATTCCTACAGCC
The DNA here is from genome assembly GCF_000143395.1 of Atta cephalotes. Lineage (NCBI taxonomy): Eukaryota > Metazoa > Arthropoda > Insecta > Hymenoptera > Formicidae > Atta > Atta cephalotes. Next base: position 1,118,270 of record NW_012130115.1, on the reverse strand, counting down.
ACTATTCAGAAAACAATCAGCGTTAAAGATCAGCAAAGATTAGGTAAACCTAAGACCGTTAAATGAAAATTCCTCGATAGAGATATGTTATATTACAATCATTCGTCAATTATCTATCCGAAAAGCCTCACATGACGAGCAAGACATCCATTCATCGTGTTCTCAAAAATGCAAAATTTCATCCATGTAAAATTAATCTTGTTCAAAAATTATTGAGTTGTCCGGAAAGTTCGTGCCGATATTGAAGGAAAATTTAAACGCAGAAAATTTAAATTTTAGTATACATTTATTAAATTATATAAGTTAGTCGGCACGAACCCAATAGTTGCGGGTCATTTTGATTGTCGGGAAGAATTTTGTGAAATTATAATGCAAAAAACTGATGAACGGTCTAACCTTATAAATAAAATTATTTTTTTCAAATGAGGCAACATTTTTATTAGACAGTACAATAAACAGGAATAACAGTCGCTATTGGAATGATTTTAAACCGTACTGGATGAGAGAAAAAACAAACTCCCAATATCCACAAAAACTAAATGTATGGGTGAGAATAGTTGAAACGCACATAATATGACCATTCTTTATTAATAGAACTCTAACGGCTGACAAGTATCTGATTATGCTCCGAGATGACATTGTTCCTTGTATTCGCAATATTTTTGATTTAAATTTTATTAACTTTATTTGGTTTCAACATGATAATGCTTCTCCACATTTCGGATTGGAAATACGAAATTTTTAAATGAAACTTTTTCTGAAAGATGGATAGGAAGAAGGGGGACAATCGAGTGGCCCATTCATCTGACTTGACTTCTTTAAATTTTTTCTTTTGCGGTTATTTAAAAGGCAATAAAACTAGAAAATTAAACCAAGACTACAAAATTAAACCTCGAAATTTAAATGAGTTACAAATTATACGAAATGAGCACTGAATTATTATCGAAGTGGTTAATTAGGCCTAAAACGTTGGAAAATGTTTATAGTACTTTTTATTACCGATTAGCTCATTATCAAGCTATACAAGATCAACAATTCGAATTTATAATGCATACTCACTTTTATATACCTATTCGCTAATTCACTCACTTACTCGCTCGCTCACTACTCATTCGTTCAATCGTTCGATCACTCGCTCACCCGCTCGATCACTCATTCCCTCATTCGATCACTTATTCATCCACTTACTCGTGCTTACTTTGCTTGCTCGCTCAATCATTTACACGCGCGCGCGCACACGCACGCACGCACGCGTAGAATGGAGAGGGTTAAAAGTCAAAAAATACTGGAAGAGTGATGAACTCCAGAGTCCTAATCTGCGTCACATACGCACGCACGCATGCACATAAGAGATGTAAATCTGACCGAACAATCTCCACGCGGTACATCGTGGATAACCCTAATGCCGGCGATACTTAAACTTTAAAGACTCATTCCTTAGGAGTTTTCATCGGAAAGGAGTTTACGATATGTGTTTTAAAAACTCTCAACATAACCTACAAGTATCTGAAATAAAAAATAAGGGCTTCCATTTAAAAAATTAAGTTTACTTTGATGTGACCTTGACAACGCCAGGGTAGGTTAAACAACTACTATAATTAAATGTGCTTTTTTAAGCATTACAACTTTTGTCTGAAATATTTTTTTCTAAACTGCATCGTTTATAATGTCTTACAGTGTGCAGTCAAGGAGTGCAATAGGTAAGTCTCTCCTTTCCTCTTCACTGCTGTCTTGCGCTAATTCTTTTTTATCCTGTATCGATCATTTAGCCTTTTTGATAATTACGCTCTTAAATTTGGAATTGAGAGATTCTACTTGCTGCACTCTTCGATTTAATACATTACATGATGTACAACAATATCACATTTAATAATAACATTGGAAATAATAAGATCGTAAAATAAGATATATATTATATATATAAAATAAGATATATTATATGAAGAATATATATTATGTTTATGTTAGATACATTACTTTAGATACATTACTTTATGAAGCGCCATTACGATCTAAATGTTAAAATGTTGAATAATTATATATATTCGTTTAAATGAATTAATTTCAGAAATTATAATTGCGTGCCGATATAGTTATCGAACTTTCAATCAATCTGAAATATTAATAATCCCCCCAAATTTCTCAAATTTAATCTTAAAGATCACATTTAATTACTTCATCGCTAAAAATAGCTCGAATGGAACTGAAACATTCGATCGATATTTTATGTAAGAATTGAAATATATAATACTATTGTGAAAGATGAAACGCACCAACTTCTGCGCTATAATTGCTCTCAATCGCCGAAAATTTTCTAATTGATGATTGTATTAATATTCAATATTAGCATCTTTAAGTTATATTTTATTTTTAGGTATATTTCCATGTTTCGAGAGTGCGCGATAAACACAGAAAAGGAGAATGAACAAAAAATGTTAAAACGCCACAGAATTTGCAGGTTTATGCACAATTTATTTTAAACTCAGTTCACGCTACATATAAATCGAATTTCAGATAGAACGTACTCACAACGAAAATACGTGAAAATTTTTTAGCAAGACTGGAATTTTTATTTGGCGATTCATCTCAGCGGTTTTCTCGGCGGATACTAATGAAGAGGTACTGATTCGTATTTTTATCAACTTGGCGATACAAGGCGCTTTCTTATTAATTGCCAATCAAAGGACTCCAACAATTAAGTTTTGATGTGATCCTTAGGCGCTAAGAGCAGTTGGCAGTTCAGCATCTCCTTCACAAAAAGGAGCTTTTTGATCATGCGGGAAAGAAAATTCGCGCGATTGGCGGCTAAATACGTTGCTAGTCGCTGCGGCGCACTCGCGCGCTCTTACTGTCTGTCATTAAACTCGAGTAGCCGTTAGATAGCTTGATGTTTGTGTACATGACTCTTTTTTTTGTAAGAAAGAATAAACATCTAACATTTAGATGTCATAGATGATGATTATAATTTTCTAGAAGCCCATATCATATACAAAAGAAAAAAGAAATAAATTTTGAAAATAAAAGAAATAAATTTTAAAAATAAAGATAACGTATAAAAGATAATTTCTCAGATTCTCTATGCCGGCATACAATGCACTGCGAGACTACTTTTCGATCTCAAATACCATGAAAGGGATAAAAATCTCTGAAAGGGATAAAAAATAAAAAGGAAAAATTTGATCAAGAAAGAAAAAAAAGGAGAAGAAAGGGAAGTAAAACATAATACATAATGAAGTCATAGCGATTATAAGATAAGATAGGAAATTTTAAAAATAGGGAAAAATAGAAAGTAGGATAATTGTGCATAACGGATAATTATGCGCATTCTGGTTTGGCACTTTCACAACAAATGGCGACGCTAGAATTTCGCAGCGAAATTTTTAAGCTAGAGATAATTCTTTTAAAATATAACATAAGTTATACAGTTTAAAACCATAGTTAATGGCAAAAGTGAAAAAAAATGAAATTACATAACTTGATAATTTTGACGTCTAGAAAATAAGTATGTCCTCTTATTTTGTTTATATAATCTGCATATCTTACAAAAATAAGTCATTTTGCGCTATTCTATTCTATCTATTATATATCTTTTACGCTATTATTCATTGAATTAAGTTAAAAATCTTTAAATAATCATTTTTCTTATCAAATCAATTCGCGGTGGGTAATTGCGCATAAACAATTCAAAGTGGAAGATGGAACTCTGTCCAGTCGACAAATTAAAAATAACAATATTAATGTGGGTTTTGTATTCTACAAATAAATGTAACATAACACATGATGTTACATAGCAGTCCAAGGAACACATCAAGTCAAAAGAAAATCAAAATAACGTATTGTGACGACAAAATGATGACTTTTGAATACAAAATTTGACTGTTTATTGACTTTAAGCAAAATAAAGTCATTGTGTGACTCATTTTGATTTTTTGTTGATTTTTGTGTTCTTGGGAATTATATTGCAGAGTATAAAATTATAATACATTATGTTACTTTCAGTCGACTGGGTAGTTTTAGTGCTGCTTGTGTTCTGAATGCGTTTATGAAGAATACCATACCGATAGTTACAGAAAGCTTTCAGTAAGGTTTCAAAATCATTTCAACCTTTTCATGTGTAACAATTCTAAAAGAATTTTGCAATATGTCACATAAAATGTTGCAACAGAAATGTTTCTGAAGTTAACATGAACATAATTTTACAAAACTTTCAGTTGAATTATCTCTAAAATATTTCATATGCAATTGTTTTGTAAACTTTTTTTAAACGGTTAAATTGTTTCTGAAATCTTTCACATGTAATAAATTACACATCTCCACCGACAGAAGATCCTGACGGTGGCATTTACTCGTAAACAAGAAGGGCCAGAATATAAGGAGTATAACATTTCGCCTAAAGTGAATCTAAAATTGAGCTCCAAGATTAAAGCATATGAAGTTTTTCAAAACAAAATTTTATAATGCATTTTTTTGTAGCATTGAATAATAGTTTAATATAAAAAAATTAAAATTTAATATAAAAATTTAACATTTAATATAAAAAAAAGCAACCCCCCAACATACAATACAGAGACTTTTCAGAAATGATGAGAGATATTTCAGAAATGTACATGTGAAATTGAAAGGTTACCGAAATATTTCAGAGTAAAAATTTCAAATGCAAGAATTGCGAACATTTTGCTATCCAGAATTGTTGCAGAAACATTTCTGAAATATCTCTGAAAAGTTTTTATGCTGTATAGGTAGAGCTGATAATCCTGAGAAATACGTATGCGATTTTTATTTAAATAAATTTTTTTAAATAATTTTTTAAATAAAATGATTTTATTTAAATAATTTTCCAATTTTTGTGTTATTTTTCAAAGTTTATATTAATCTTGCATTAATTATGTATTCATTATTATATATTAAATTATATATTAAATTATATATTCATATATTAAATTAATTTATTTCAGGTATGATTGAGAGCCGAAAAAAAACTTTCGGTTTCAACACAATCATTCTGAGGCACTAATAAACCCTTCTAAATTAGAATAGGCAGAAAGAAAGTAAGAAACTTATTGCGAAAAATATTACTTCACCCAGGATTCAAATCTGAGATCTCTCAACTTTCCGGAATGAGTGTTTCACCAGCTTAATCATTGAGATTTCGGAAATATTCTTCGCAATAATTGATATATATATAGAGAGAATGCATTGTATTCAAATTTATTTCTTGGTTTTCTTTATTGTATTTAATGTATTCACCTCTTATTTTACCTCTTATTTTTATTTTTATGCAAAAATGAATTTTAGTGTAAAAATGAAAATAAAAGAAACAATCTTCAGTGTTCGTATTAGTATTTTTGTGTTGTATTATATTTGTAATTAATAACTTTTATGAAAAGGAAAGTAAAAGAAAAAGAAAAAGAAGAAATAAAGAGGAAAAGAAAATAAAGGAAAAATAATATGAAAACAAGTTAACGTTATACGAAATATTAGTATTCATATTAATTTATCTTTGTGCTGTATTTTATTTTCAATTATTAGTGATTTTCATAAAAAGAAAGGACACAGAAAAGAAATGAAAGAAAAAAAGGAAAATGAAACGGAAGAAAATAAAAGAAAGGAAAAAGGATATAGAAGAAATATAGATATATGGAGCAAAATAACAATAATATCTTTGATTACGTTTAAATGGCATTTTCAATTGGGTTTAATTAGATTGGTATAAAGAAAGTAACGCCAATGAATGTGCCTAATGCTGATTGGCTCCGCCATTAAGTGTCCTTATTGTTAATTAGAAAGAAGACAACATTATGATAAAGAAAGAAAAAGATTAAGACGAGAAATTGCTTTATACATACGACACTAAATGGCGACTTCCAGCTAATTGGCGTCACTCTCTTTTTACTCATTCTAGGTTTAATAATATCTATAATTAAAAATTTGTTTACGTCGCATACTCGAACATGTTCTAAAATGCTCCTATAGCATTTACTTATTCTAACGCGCTCGTTAAAGTGAGTAGGAGCTATAGGAGCACATTGGAGCATGCTGGAATGATGCGAATAAACCTTGAAATTAATCAATATTATTCTCTTATGAAAAAGAACTACTGTTGACTGCACAGAACTATTACTAATAATCACATAGCAATATTACAAAATATCACAGAAAATATTACAAGATATTACAGAAAATATTACAGGAAATGTTATATTACATCACATGATATATTATTGGAAATATTATTAAGAATTACAGAGCAATATCAATAATTATTTCGGACCACTACCGCAATAATACTGCTGCAAATTACTGCCTACACAATACTGTCAATAATACATGCGCATTTATTTCTGTTCAGCTATCTATTTGTGTTTAGCAGACTCAATAGTTGAGTGCTCGCTGTTATTTATGTATTTTTCTAGATCATTCAATCAGACTTTTAAATCTAGAAAAATACAAACATAGCAGTGAGCATTTACTCAACTGTAAAGTCTATTGAACACATTTTAATATGAGAAGTTTGTGGAATTTAATTAGTGATACCAAATAGAATTAATAATACTTCTGTAATTATTTTCAACACTTCTCTTTTAAATTTGTTAAAAATCGTTACTGAAATATTATAATATAGCTTTATTAGCAATCATTAAAAATATTCTTAAAAGCCTCTTAATTTAATATGTACAATTTAAATAAATATTTACAATCCGCATGACGTCATACCCCCATCTCCGAAGAATACTCCGCACCCCGCATTCTCCTTGAAGCTCCCGAGTTAAAACTCCCTGCATTATTATTATTTAATTATATCTGTTGAATATCTTTAAGTTCATGATTTTTTTCTTTATTAAGTAATCATTTTCCTATTGAATTTATTAAATTCATTGATAAAAAATATATAGACTTTTTTGTTGTTTAAAGAAAAAAGAGTTACAAATATTAATAGAAGATCTCTATGTTGCATACAAGGTTCAAGAATCTAATGATTATTACATGTCGTTCAACTTCAAACGTAACAATTTTTTATTATGCAAATTAATATACATCATATTCTGAAATTTCGGTGACGATTCTTGTTGGTATAAGTTAAGATATAAATTCGAAATTTTGTTTAAATGTAGTGGAATAATATTATTTGCAATATAAAATTTAATAAATTTAATTCGAATTATGTTTTTAAGATAAATCTTTTTCCTATTCTTTTTCTATCCAATTCTTTAATAATTTAACTATATAAATTTTCAAAGATGTTTAGTATATATATATATATATATATATATATATATATAGTGGTTGTTGTA
>NW_012130115.1:1096043-1109617 GCF_000143395.1 Atta cephalotes | reverse complement strand
TATATATACGTGGGTTGTTTGATAAGTTTGGTAAATTTCCATGAAATGGCGCTACAATCCATTTGATGACGCGATATCTCGAAAGATCCACTCTTCGAACTCCTTCAGGCCAAATTTCAGCCATTTCATGGAAATTTACCAAACTTATCAAATGACCCACGTATATATTTAAAAAACAAGACTTCACAATCAGCGTAAACTTAAAGATAACAATATTGAAATTCCCATAATGAACTATAAAATAAATAATAAGAACAAACAGACAACTGGGAATTGGCACAGTGATCGGTGCGTAATTCGTTTGGAAAAGCTTTATCTTACGTTAACAAAAAGAAATTGTACATATTTCGGCTAGTCTTCTAACCTTTTTCAGCAATAATATAATAATATATGGTGATACATACCATACAGATATGCGATGTTCAAATATTGGCAATTATTCTAGAAGTAGGCAATGACAGAATTAATTTTTTGGACTATTATCATTAATTTTAACAACAAAATTATTTTTGATTGGTATTAGAAATCCATCTTTTCTGGTATCTTAATTTATTGTCCCAGCACTCTCTCAGTCAAAAGAGAAGCACAATTAGTAGACAGCTTTCCTTTTTTCACACTCGATATTTCACCAGAAAAGTCTTGAATTCATTGTCAACATTCTGTTAAATAATAATTATCCTCTGAGGTTTACTTTTGACATGAACAATATAATTAAAACTTTGATCAATAAAAAAACATATTCTAAAATGACTGGAAAATAATACTTCGCCAGACATTGTTACAAAGAAATTATGGTTTACTCTACTATACATTGATAACACATCTGATAAATTTAAAACTATTACTAAAGATTTAAGTCCTATTCTGTCTTTTTTTAGTGTCAATAAACTTCGGGGAGGGAATAATCAAACCACAAAATAAAGATTCTCTTTCTACAGCAGAGAAAAAGAATATCGTTTATAAAAATTTGTTATAGTGATTGTAATGCAACTTATGTCGGATAAACATGCAGAAAACTAGAATTTCTAAACACAAGAACTAGTAGTTTCCATTCGTAGAAACATATCTATGCTTTCAATCATAACTGAATCATAACATAAGTTGCAATCATGATTCGAATATGATGATGAATGGCTATTTTAAATACTGAACGCAATTTCAATAAAAGATTAATGTCTGCGATGATGTATATTAAAAGACAAAAGAATGGCATCAAGTAGATATCGAATTCATAGATGAAGCTTATATGCTTCTCTTAAATAATTTATAATTAAACGACAATTTATTAACATAAAATATAACTTTGATATTCTAACGACTTAAGTGAAGAGAAATACATATATTTAATAAAGCTTACATACTATACTGTTTATAATAAATTGTTTGCGACATTCTATTGATTTGGTTATAAAAAAACATATCACACTTGTCAGTTAAATCTCTCATATGTAATAGATAGTCTCTTGTCATCCAATTAATTTTAATTATCACGGACAATGGTGTGAAACACTATTTATGATATTTTTATTCTGTAAATTTATTACATTATTTATTATATTATTTATTATATTACATAACAACTGCTTTATAATTGAATCTACATGCGAATTATGTTTGGAGGTTTCATCATCAACATCATTGTGAAGTAAGTCTTGTTTACATTGATTATAATTCTCACCTGCAGCTTTACACAAATATTAATTTTAAAGATTTTAGTCATTATACTACCATCCAGCCTTGCAATTGGTGAGAATGATTCTCGTAATGAAGTAAGGATTACCACACAATGATCACGACTGAATTAATTGCCAATATTTATAACATCGCATTTTGTCTACCAATGTATGGATCACCATCTATTATTGTATTATTGCTGAAGGAGGCTAGATGATTAGCCGAAACATGCACAAGTTCTTTTTGTTAGTGTAAAATGAAGCTTTTTCAAAGTGAATTATGCACCAATCATTATATCAATTCTCAGTTGCCCGTTTGTTCTTAGTTATTTTACAGTTTATTACGGAAATTTCAATATTGTTATCTTCATATGTAGAAATATTGTCTAATATTACAGTAATATTACAAAAATATTGCAAAATATTACTTCAATGAATTTGTCTCAGATATTTATAGGGGAGTTCTTTGTAAATTGGACATCTTTGTAAGTTGGACACTCCTTGACATTTCGAATATTTGCAGTAGAAACTCCGACTGTCATCGTCTCTAAAATACTAAACTTTACTTTTTATGTGATTTTAAAGCGAAAACACGCGCCACAGATTTCTGTGCCAAACAAATTATGAAAAAAACATCGAAAAAAAAGTGAAAATTAAGATTCCCATTTTTTACTAAGGTTATAAATTGAATAATTTTCATCGAAAATTTAAGGTGAATATATGTATTGTGCTCCATTTTTTATGTATTTTCATAATGTAAAGAGAATTCCGAACAAATCATGAACTGAATTTTTTTTCAATGCACTTCTAAACGTCAACAATTTTGTCGGTTGGACACTTTTTTTCTTTGTAAGTTGGACATCCATTTTTTTCATTTTTCACGATACGATGCAATTGTTTATGATTTTTTGATGTTTAGAATTCTTATTAAGTGAAATAAAAAGTGTTTTTTCGGTGATTTTTTTCCAAATTGAGTTCAAAGTTAGGGTTTTCATTGTATTTTAGTGAAATTTTTGTGATTTTTTCCACATTTTTAATATCAAATCGCAGAAAGAGATCAATTAAACACGGTACCAATTATGCCTTGCTCAATGCAATTAAAGATCGCATCGTAACCAACAAAAGATCGAAGAAAAGCACTGTAGCTGCATACAAAATCAGCCGAACTAGTTTGTTCCGATGTGTCGCCAAATTTACAGCCGAAGTACCTGATATTTTGACAGTATCTGATGATGAATTGTTGAAAGTTGTTGAAAGTTGTGCGCCGAATTGCATCGTACGCTACACCAAAAATGGTTAGTTAATGATGATACATTTTAATGACTCTGTTAATTAATTTTATCGAATATTTCTAGGTTTTTGATGAAGATCAAGAAGAAGCACTTGTGAAATATATCATTATATGCTCTGAACATTACTATGGTTTAAGCATAATGGAATTAAAGCAATTGGCTTATCAGTTTGCATTGAAAATTGATGTGGAATATCTTTGGAGCTGGGATGAAAATGAAATGGCCGGCTGGCAGTGGTACTACGAGTTTATGCTGCACCATAAAAAATTGTCTTTGCGTATGCAACAAACCGAACAAACAAGTTTAAATCGTGTCAAGGCATTTTGCCATTGAAAATGAAACCACTTTTTTTGCAATTTGGATTTCGTGTTAGAAACTCATCCATTCGGTCAAAGTTCCATCTGGAACATGGATGAGACTGGCTTTTCAACAGTTCCAAGCCGCATGGGAAAAATTATTTCGTTAAAAGGGGGGGGAGGTCAAGCGTGTGGGCCAGATCTGCCGAACGGCAGCTTAATAACACTGGCATTCGCTGTTAATGCGATCGAAAATTCACTGCCTTTTTTTTCTGCCCTTCTTTTACTTATTTCCAAGGAAAAAAATGAACCCGCTCTACTTAACACATGCATCGAAGGAAACAGTCGGCTTTGCAAATGAATTGGGATAGATGCAGCAAAGTGAATTCATTAAATATATGCATAAATATATATCATTTTGTCAAATACAGTCATTCATCGAAAAGTTCACCAACTGCTCCTTTTTAACAATCATACTTTTCACTTGTCAGTGGAAGTAATCGATTTGGCAGTTGAAAACAGTGTGACCATGCTCTCGTTTCTGCCGCATTGCAGCCATCGGTTGCAGCCGCTCGATGTTTCGGTGTATGAGCCTGTGAAAGGGTCTTACAACAAACTACACAATGCATAGATCAGAGAAAATGCTGGTAAAGCACTCGCTATTGCTCACATTCCCATGCTCATGGCAACAGCTTTGTTAAGAGGAGCAACACCAGAAAACATTGTGGCCAGATTCAAAGCCACTGGAATCTGTTCATATGATTCTGATATTTTCAATGATTCGCATTTCATTAGTCTTGGCGTAAGCGAAGAAAATGCAGCGGCTTTCACTATTGAAACGAAATATAATGAAGGGGAACAGCGCATTATTGTGGATAGTGCACACATTGAAATAGCTGCTCACGTCTCAACATCAGAATCAATATCTGGCATGTCTTGTAGCGATAAGAACGACAACAAAAGCGAATAACTGCGAAAAATAAGAAGGAAGCGCTGAACAAAAGGTAACACCGAAAAAAACGCATAATGATTGTATGATTTGCTCAAAAAAATGTCTGAAACCAAAAATAACTCCATAAAGTGCCATACATGCAATATAGTCGTTCACGCAAAATGTGCCGATATACGTTACACATGCCCAAATTGTGATTCCGATATGGACTAATATCAATATGATATCATTTCATTAAAATTTTCCTCTAATATCAATATGATGTCATTTCATTCCAATTTTTCCTCTTCAAAGCCTATTTTCATTCAAATTCTCATTGTTTTATGATTCAAATCAACTGAAACCAATTAAATTGAAGAAATTTCATAAATTTTGTAAACATTGTGTTTTTACTTGAGTTTTTGTGCATTTTTAGCATTTTTGGGAGGGGAGGGGGTGTCCAACCTACATTAAAAAATTTGAGGGGGGTCGTTTTTGAATCTTTTTTTGAATTGGCTACAAAAAAAAACCACTAAACCCAATGATTTTTTTGTCCATGTAGCTATTAATTTCAGACAGTATCTTGATATCAATGTTGATTCTCATCTGAATTATGAGCAAAAATGCTAAGGGTCCAACCTACAAAGATTCCCCTACAAATTGCTAACATATCAAGCAATATTACAGCAAATTTGTAATATTACTGCAAGATTACTACAATATTACATATTGTATGGATAAGAGTTACAGAATAGACCTGCTGGTGTCTCCTATATGAAATAAGAGGTTACTTTGTATATATAACTGGGATTACTTTTGTATATATAACAGCTGACTGTTTAAACATGGCGACCACATTAGTAGATTATTTCTCTCAATGGACTCCCTCCCAATTCAGCATCCAAACCGATTCCACTTTTTCTTCGCGCGCTATCAAGTTGAGTCTCCTTATCTTTTACTTCGAGGTATATACACACACGCACACATGCACGCACGCACGCACGCACGCACGCACCCACGCACGCACGCACGCACGCACGCACGCACGCACGCACGCACGCACGCACGCACGCACGCACGCACGCACGCACACACACACACACACACACACACACACACACACCATTAAGACATAACACATAAGAAAATCGATTAATTAGAGTCCTTGATCATTTTTACCTTGGAAATAAAAATGAAGAATTTCCATGTTAAATCCCCAGGGCTGTCGATTACGTTTTGTATTTTGCAAAAGGAAAGCAACCTTTGATAAGTGATTCTTTTCCTATTATGAGATTTTATTATCCACCAATATTATTTATTTGAAAATATGAGAAAATGGGGAAAGTATTCACGGAAGTATAAAGATAGTTGAGAAAAAGAAAATAAATTAAAAGGTAAATTTTAACATAACATCTTCGTTTGTTTTTTATGAGTAATCCCCTTATTAATTTGACATATCTATGAAAAAATAGATAGGTTTAAATCAAAACATAAAAGGTTGAACAACGAGCCATATACAAATACAAAAGACTATTTAATAATATAAGATTACAAACATTTCGACTCCGATCGAATTATTTTCAATGTTAGAAATCAAATTTAAACTCACAAAATAATAACATCGGAATAATTAAATCTTAACAAATAACAACGTCTGAATATATAATCATAAAGAATACAAAAATACTGGTAACTTTTTCTTCCATAAATGATGTCAAAAATTGCATAACCAAATCCGGATGTAATAAGTTCATCTCTATAAAAATTATCATGTCTATAAATAATTAACATTACAGTTAATATAAAATCCTTGATACTTATTGTACAAAACTTATAGTTCTAAATACTTTGTTATATAAAGTTGTAAGTTCAATTATTAAAGAAAAGTTCATTATGTAGAATAATCCGCCAGTTTACATCGTTGTTAAAAGATCAGAGCAATAATGCAGACAACGTTATAAAAGACTCTGACGATATCCAGCAGTATAATAATCACAGACAACCAGGAGACAAGCATGAGTGAAGAAGGGGACAAATAGAGAAATTAAGAACGGAAAGAGTTCGTATAATTTTGGAATATGATTCAGGCAGTGATTCCGTACCATTCTATTTGTTAATCCCATGTTTTTATCTTTTTATGTTACTATTTCTGATATCAATCTCTTATTAAGAGAGCTCTATATCCAAAATCCTTAATATTATCCCAATCAAACATTAGTTATTCTTTATACGGTGATTAGAATCATTGATAGGGATTTGTTCCTGTTATCGATATTGAAAATGTGTTCATGCATTCTCGTTTTTAATTGTTTCATTGTCTGTTCAACATATTGATCGCAATCACAACACGAGATTTTATAGACAACATTCTAATTTTGTGATCAATTGGTCTTTCCCTTTTTTTATTAAATTCTTTAATATATTCGAAATTGTGTAAGCCAATTTACAATTAAACATATTCGCAATTGGCGCAAATTTTTCAAAAACAGTATTAACAAAAGAAACTATAAAAAATTTGTCTTTTATTTTATTATTGGTATTATTGTAGTTATTAATATAAAATTTAATCCATTTTTTAATAGTCGAAAAAATAAATTGTATTGGATATTCATTGTTTAAAAAATTTTTTATAGAATTAATCAAATTATTTTATTGGAAACGAAGGAGACTTAATAAAAGATTTTGTCCACAACACCATATATCCTTCTCTTATGACAAACTAGGTGATGTGAGTAATATTTAAGGAATCTACCGAAAAAGATTGCTTTGCGATATCCGATCTTCATATATAATTAGTAAAGTATACAAAAAATTCAGTTTTCGGTCTATACCCTGTCTATTCCATGATAAATTACAATCTAGCGTGTAAGGAGTTAAACACATTCAAACAATCATGAATATTTTCAGACGGAGCAGCCAAAATAATATCATCTACGTATCGGAAATAAAATAATAATCGTGCGGGCAACATACTAATCACTTTTTTTTCGAAGTCTTGCATAACTATATCTGCTAGAATTGGAGATAAGGGTGATCCCATAGGAATACCAAATATTTGTTTGTAGAATTTATTGTTAAACATTAAAAAAGTGGAATTTAATTGAATCTTAAAAATTCTTCTAAAGACATTTTCGTTTTTGACGAGATATATTTCCACTCTTTTTTACATTATCAAATACCAAATCTACAGGTATATTGATAAAAATAGAAATCACATCAAAAGAGATTAAAATATAATCAGGATCAAAACAAATATTTCTTAATTTATCAATAACAGATCACAGCTATCTTGATATGATTTGGAATTTCAGATATAGAATCATTAATAATGTGCAAAAACAGCGAAATATTATATAAAGAGCTGTTAATGAAACAATAATTCTAAGTAGGTTTCCCTCTTTATGGATTTTTGTAATCCATAAGTTCTGAAGAAGTGTTCAATTTTTTTTCACTAAACATCAAAATGGCTTAGTAAAAATCCAAAATTTGAAACAATTTTCAATAATTTCTTTTCTTCATTATGATTTTCTTTGATTCATAAGAAAATATACGTATAATATAAAATTTTGTATTTTATTTTGTTTCTTATACTGTTTTCTAGGGTATATGGGATATGCTGTAGAAGTAGTAGTGTTGTTTTAAGTGACCGCGCCTAGATGGGGTATCTTTGAATAATTGGTCCTCACAAGATGCCCAGCCCTCATGACTCCGCGTATTATATATGGCAACCGCCTGTGGCTAAATTGTGTGAGGATTTGTCTAAATATGTCTAAAAATAGTGGAGAATAGACTATTGCATGCGAGATTGCAACAACCAATACGGATACAGTATTGCGACGCAGAAAGCAAAAGGAAACTACTGCGCTATCTTTCCCAAGAGATCATGTTGTCTCATAGGAATATAATGATGCCTGGCGAGTGGCAATCGGCGCTGTTCTGCAGACAATGGGAAATTGACTACTGGACATGCGAATGCGGATCATTGGGCATCGCATGCGAAATCAATGATGAAAATGGAGATGGAGATGAAAAGGATGTCTTCGTCGGTAGAACTATATAACTATATAACGAATGGGGAATCGTAGAATGTCCATGGTTTGCGACAAGCAAATAAGCTCTTACTTTTGTGTAATGAGAAGCAACATCATGGTAGCCGAAATAGGGGAGAAATAGCGTACTGGCGTGGGTATAGACATTTCAGGTATGCAGACATCTATTTTTCTAATCCTTGTGAGAGCAGTCGCACATGACAATACATTGCATAGCAGGTTGAGAAGGTCGGTTCTGGGTTATCAGACTGTCAGTGATAATTTTAATACTATTCAGATCGAACCCTGTTACTGTGAATATTATCCAGGTTTACGCATCGACATTGGCTGCTCCGGATGGAGAGGTCGACGGTTTCTATATACTAGTGAAAGAAATATGGAGAAGGATACGCAGACATGAATGCATGATCATTATGAGCGATTTCAACGCTAAGATTGGACAAACAACTATTGATATCTGTATATGTAACATCATTGCATATGGCATAGAAGTGCGTAATGAACGGATCGAGAAATTGTCGCAGTTTTGCATCGATCTGGTCATTGCAAACAGCCTGTTTCAGCACTATATACGTTGACTGTACACGTGGACTTCTCCGGATAGTAACACGAAAAAAGGTCAGCTACATATTCGTGCAGAATTGTGGAGAGACTATTTGTGCAGGGAAAGATAAACGTAAGTGCGAAAAATCGTCAACATGCTGGTTGATGCCATGGAGAGATGGTCTTCTGGGTACAAATATCAAAATAACGATTAGAGCCGTGGAGAAGATGGTCCGGTGAAATGATCCAGAACGAAGGTCGAGGAGGCCGTACGTATTTTCGAGCAGCATCGGGACTAAATTCTGATTGGCAATCATGATCACTATGCATCTGACAAAATATTAAAACTACATGGATGATTTTCAATGCTTCATTTTTAAAAAATGGCGTATTTATCATATTTTGTAATTTTGAGCGACTTGAGCGCACTCTGTATGCGATTTTATGTATTATATATTTGACAATCCTGATTGTGCACCACACCAAACGTTAATAATTTCTTAATTTTATAATATTTCATAATTTTTGTTGGTTAACTTATCTTAATCAGGATTGTCAATAGACTAGATGATTACTTCTTAAATTCACTTAGTTGTGATTTGTAAAAATGGCTCCATTAGTAAATAACACATTGGTCAAAAAAAATTATTATTTTGCATTATATTTATTCTAATATCCACTGATAAAATTGAATGCGATTTTGGAAATCATCGCCATGAAAATATTGATGTATAAATATGTGGTAAGGATAAGATATGTGGAATCTATTCTGGTGAAAAAGTATTTGTAAAATACTTTTTCTATTGACATTGTTTTTCTCTCTCAATCATATTCAATTATGTAAAGAGGACCTTTATTGTATCATAATGGATCTTGTTGCCCAACAGTATTTTTATATTTTGTCATGCACTTACATATAAATTTACATGTACTGCTGATAAAATAGCAACTTCATTAATTCATTTTATATCTTTTTGCTTAATTTATTTTAAACTCGATGCTACCAGTTTCTTTAAAAATTTTTTTCATGTATGAAATAATGTCAAGCTGGTATCAAGAACTTTTCAAAACATTACAATAAAGTTATTTTTCATAAAGTTTCGAGTTATAAGAATTGAAAGTCACAGTATCGCATTAACACGCAATTACGCAAAGTGTTCGACCGATGACTAAAATCTCTTGAATGTTTTCAGAATTATGTCCTAACATTTGTTAAGGTCAAAGTTATTGGAGATTGTACCTGTTATTTTCATTTTTACAAATGAATTCTTAGTGCAAAAATGAAAATGAAACAAGTACAACCTCCAATAGAATTTAACAAATGTTATCCAAGACAAGAGATTTTAGTCATTGGTCACCTTACGTAATACTAATGCCGGTGGTACTGTAACTTTCAAGCTTTATAACTTGAAAAATACTTAGTGAAAAATAACTTTATTATTTTGATACTAGCTATTAGATTCATTAAAAATAGGGTATACAATTTTTAAAAATCGATTTAACCTTGACTTGATCTCGATGACGCTAATCAAAATCAAGCGGATGTAAGTAGATACTTTTAAACCTACAACTTTTGTCTAAAATTTTCGTTGATTTCGAAATCAACTGTCTCTAGATTTGTACTTTCAATACACTCTTATAAATTCACATAGAAATTATTTAAAGCATCTATGATCTAGATTCAACCGTCATAAGTATTAAACTTTTACTTGTAGTATATTCACATATATGGTTTTAAGGGGATGCCGGAGTGCCCTGTTTTACTAACGAAATGTGATTAATTTTCCCCGGCTCGTTTTTCTTAATTGCACTTATGGATTGAAAAGTCCTTCTTTACAATTAAAGTATCGACAACAATGCTGCCAGTTACAATTTAATACGAAAAACGAAAGAAAATTAAAAATTGTAGTTTTATCATCGGTTCCTGCAATTGACTCGTCGCAATATGTGTTGTATATAAGAGTTTTAGATTTTACCCGTTAAAATAAATAGTCAGCAGCCTACAGAAAACCTCGAAGAACATTATGTGTTTGTTCTACTATGCCTGTAGAAATGAGCTAGGAGTTTTAGTATAAGAGAACAGAGTCGCCAAAAATTTGTATGTTACAAATAAAATTGACATGAAGCCACCCAACACTATTTTAGTTAAGTAAGTTCCTCGATATTGCGACAGCAGCGCTGTCATCAAGTGTGCCTCGCTGAATCAGCAGAAACGATCAGAATTATCAATTTACTCAAACCCATAACAAGCTTCTTATGTGCTCTGGTCAAAATTTTTTTTCTTGAGAAAAAAAATAATAATAAAACAAATATGACATTAGTTATTTCAATTTTTATGTACAAATAATATCTTTATAAACAAGAAATATACAATATTATTCATATATATTATGTCATTGTCAGTTGATTTTCAACTCTGCCCGAAGCATTGAGTAGTAATTTCACTCGTAGCATATAAATGAAATTTTCGTAGACTCCGTTCTCTTATACTAAACCTTTAGCTCTACAAACATAGCATTATTCTTTGAGATTTTCTGTAGGGCGCCAGCTACTTATTTCAAACGTACAAAATCTGGAATTGTTACATATTTTTTACTTGGTTCGGATGTTAAAGCGTCAAACAGCACTTAATAGGAAACGTTATTTCTCTCATCGCCCACGCGCAAATAGAAATATAGAAATAGATTGAATCATTATGTAAACCAGCAATATATTATTAGCTGGAAACGTCATATATTATGTATATATGACAATAATTTTAATATATTTTTCTATATACAATATAAAAAAATATATATTAAAATAAAATCGTTGCTTAGAAAAAGTCATGCATTTTTGCTGCATCGGCGATGCAATTGAATTGCAGAATGAATTATCGAAACAGAAGTATGACAGAGTGAGACAGAGAAAAACAAAAAAGGATAAAAACCGATTGTAATCGGTGAGTAGGTATACTAGGCGGGTTCTAACCCATGGGACTTGAGAGGGGAACGCGGGGCGCGGGGGGTATTCGTTGGCGCGGGGGAAGGCGCGGGGGGTACTCATAGGCACGGGAAGGCACCAGCGCTATCAGCTGTTAAACATAGGACCCTCGGTCAATGGATTACGTAAACATGATGACATTTCATTATGCATTCCATATTTTTTTTCGTCACCTACTGCCACGGACTCCGCATCCACTTCAAAATGCGTTTTTAGGCCGCTGCCGCAGCCGTCGCCTTTGCCATCGCCTCTGCCGCCGCCATCGCGATCGCCACCGCTATCGCCGCTGCCGCCGCAGACCCCGCGTCCACTCCAAAATGCGCCGTGGTACTAACGCGAACAAGTTTTTAAAGAAAAAAAATATATATATATAATTAATATATAATAAATATATATAATAAATATATAATAAAATGAACAAGTTCTGACTTAAAATAAACAAAGAAAAAAAAAAATAATATATAATAAAACATTTTTACTTTTTTCTTCCTCCTCTCTTTTTCTCCTCTTCCTCCTCCTCCTCCTCCTCCTCCTCCCCCCTCCCCCTCCTCCCCCTCTTCCTCCTCCTCCTCCGCTGAATTATTCCTCTTTCTCCTCCTCATCTTCTTACCCGATTGTCAGGGTGTTGAGAAGATAAAATTAAGTTGATTTATTATTTCAAATATCTCTTCTTCAGAATATTCAGAGGAGGAGAAGGAGAAGAATCCTTTAGATCTTCTAAGACATTCTCCTCTTCTCCTTCAAATGATATCTCCTCCTCCTCAGGATATTCCAGAGAAGAAGAAGGAGAAGGATCCTTTAGATCCTCTAAGGTGTTCTCTTCTTCTATCTTTTCCTCCTCCTTCTTCTTTCCTTCCTCCTCCTCCTTCTCCTCTAATCTGATTGTCAAGGCGTTTTCTTTTCTCTTTTCTTCCACTTTCTCTACTTTTTCTTCCACTTCCTCTTTCTCAATTACATCATCGAGATTGTCGCTGAGACGGGTGAGTTCAATTGTGTTTACACCCACTCGTGTAAGGTCATTCACTTCATCGGCAATCTCAATGATGCGATGGAATAAATGTAATTGATTGACATGTAATTGAGTGATATCGATAATAACGGTATGAACTGAGGAGGAGGAGGAAGAGGCAGTCTTCTCAACTTTATTGTTTTTTTTTCATCACCCATATTTTAATTTCTTCTTTGTGTGAATGGCCCTGCTTCTAACACAGAGTCGATACGGCTAAAATCGAAAATGTCGCTTATACGATGAATAACAAAAAACAATGTATGGAATTCGAAAAAAGAGTAACATAAACTCAATTGCGCGTTTGACACTAATCAATCAATCTTTCCAAAAAAAAACGATAATGTAATAACAGCCGACTGTGCGCGGACAAAACAGAGCAAAGACTGACGCTGAGAATCAATCTTCGCAGCAGTGAACCTGTCTAGAATCTTTAAGCGACAGTTGTATATAAAACAATTCAGATCATAAGTACTGTCAACCAGAAAAATATTGTTGATATCGTTGCAGCACTATTTATAAGAATAGCTTAATATATACCAGTAGCCGCGATTATTTGCACCGTCGAATTGCTGAAAGTTCACGCTGCATTATTTTCACCTATAAATTAATAATAATTTTCCCCTTTTTTTTCTTACGTGGAAAGATACATACATTCATACACATATATATATATATATATATATATATATATATATATATATATATAATATACTAACTACTACTACTAGTAGTACGTAGTAGTACGTAACTAACTAACGTTAATATATACTTAATTAGTAGTAAACGAAAACGAAAAAAA
>NW_012130115.1:1086404-1096023 GCF_000143395.1 Atta cephalotes | reverse complement strand
AAGCGATTGTTATTTATCTAAAGTAAAAAAACGGAGTACGATGGCGTATCGAGGTATAGGATGAATGGATGAGTGAATAGAAGTAGGAAGTAAAGAAAATAATAGTATATATATATATATATATATATAAGTAATGGGAACGAAACAATTTTTTATTCACATGTTATTACATCATTTGTTTTTTTGTATTAAAAGCTAAAGCCAATAGTTCGCAATCGACGAGCTGATGTCCATTAAAAATGTCGCTATCACGTATAGCGTTCTCAGACGCGATGTTGGAGAATCGCGTATACTTAGTATCAATCGTATCGACGAGTTGGGCTAATCGCTCGAACATTACATCGATACATCCGTCAAACTCAAACATACGTCGTAGCGTCGTTTCCATGTTCGTAATGCGTACGGATGAAGAATTGAGACGTACGAGCGTAGCATCATTTAGCGTGCAAACGCTGACAGTTAGCGGTCCAATGTTTAAAATTATCTTTATATTCGTTTCGTAGCATCTTGTAAATATTCCATTACTGCTCGTAGAGGCCCTTTCACATTTCGAAAGATAGCGATAGTTCGTGTCCGCGATGATTTCCCAGGGCGATCTCCATGTAATTCGGTAGACGAACGTTGATTCCAATTTCCAAATATTTGTAGCCCGTAGCCGTCAGATCATAACGTTTGCTCAAACACACCGCGATGCTCCATGTGTACGTACATAATATTAAACAACGTTTCTTTTGTGTATAGAACGTTAAAACTTACATGTTTCTGCCTTCTTCGTTTCATATGATGCGTTGCTGTCTTTAGCGAAGTACTTTTTTTTTTTCAACCATTTGTACAAGCGGATATCGCAAGACTGATTGCATCCGCGTAAATTGCGACGTATATGATAAAACTTCTAGAAGAGGGAGTAATCCTCCCCTCTTTCCAAGAATTGTGAACATGTCGCGATACGTTTTGTCACGCTTTCTACATATTTTTTTTTTCACGGGTTTATCAATGTTTATATTTATGATTTATATTTCGATGGCATTGATGATGATGATGATGATGATGATGATGATCACGTTGGCGACTTTGATGCTTTTTCCCCAGGACATTCCCAATATCTCGCTTTTCCCTTCGATGGATGTGGCGGACTTGGCAACAAGGGACGGTACCCCTTTCGATCGATTTTCGATGTATTCTTTTACTCGATCCATGTCTTAACGCTCGTAACTGAAGCTTACGATTGAATGAAAAAAATTTTCATATAAATATAATATAATATAAATTTTAAATATATATATATATATATATATATATTATACATATACTATACAGAATATGTCGCGACGCGTTTAACAGTCGATGTTTTCGAATACATACGTTTATACATATGATACATACATACATACATCGTTCATACATATACATTCATACATACATATATGTTTATACATATACATATATACATTTATACATACATACATACATACATACACGTTCATACATATGAATACATGTATTACAAAGGAAGGAAAAAAGAAACATGTAATAAATACGTGTTAACGTATTTTTTATTTAAAAAATTCTTTTACAACCACCAGTTATATATTTTCAATACATTTTGTAACGCGCAATTCTTAACATGTTGCTCACATCGCATAGTATTAGCAACATCCAGATTAGTTAAAGATTCCATGTCTTCGTAAACTGCATCCAAGGTCTCGATGTATATGCGTTCTCGCTCATCGTCCAAAAGCAAGTTCCACAGCCACGTTCGTTTTTCGTGTCCCTTAATGTACACGATAACATCATGTTCAAATACAGCTGTCGTGATCAGGCGTTTCGCCTCGTTGTACGGGAATATCCCGTCCTCCCATCGCAATCCATGGTGATAAGCACTCAACCAGGAAGCGCAAGACCTGTCGGATCTTATCAAAAATTTCCATGACACGGGATTCGTAAAAATGTGTGAGAACAGTCCTCTGTTTCAACACCGCTACTTCCTTCACAATAAATTTCTTGTTAATGATGAATCTTTGCAAATTCACGAGCGTTGGCACGAGCATGTTGTTGAGAAGATTGCGGCCGATTGCGGTCGAATGTGACGTATCGTAGATTTTATATCATGTCGGAAGTGCGCTTAGGTGATTTTGCGCACAATGTTGGTCAATGGATTATGCTGAACCACGCGATCGTGTATTATGAGACAATAAGCTGTTGTATTTGCGGGCACGTTCTCCTTACATTCAAAGTCTAATCGTACGTCCACAGTGCCACTCTTGACCGATTCGTTCTGTCGAGAGCAATCGATGATCACGAACGGACCATTACGTAAAAAAGTCGTAAAGGTGAGACTCGGCTCGAGATACTCGTATCCCTTACAGAAACACGCGTACAAGTCGTACAGAATCGCACATCTGTTTTTATCAAAATCCAAATTCATGTCATCATACGGATAACATTCCGAATTCAGATAGAGTTTCGCATTGGTTAATATGCAATTTTGTCGAATCGACTTACATCTTCAGACATGACGTTTTTTCCTGTTTGCATAGCGAAAATGACGTAGCGCAGCTTCTCGAGCTGAGTAGCCGTCTTGATGGCCCACGAATGTTTGGATGTGCTCTGCAAAAGCGGAAACTCGTACAGATCCCACGAGCGAAAAGCCATGTTCAGATATCGTCCGCTTTCCAAAGCGCGTAGCATCGACAACTTATTTATCTCGCTCAATAACACGTGCGGCATTCGCCACTGTACTTTAAATAATTCGAGCGTTGGTTCTGTCGCCAGATCTCCCCTCAGATAATTGTTATCGTTGCGCGCTCGTATTAAAATCAATTCGTGACGAGCGTTGATCACCACGCGTTTGTAATCTTCGCAAAATCCCAACAATACGTAGAGCGGTACACAGAAATTAAAATATCCAGCCGCAGTAGTCTGCGCATCCCAGCATTTCGTAGAATCACGCTTCTGTCGGATGACACTGTTACATAGTTTTTGAGTGTGCTAGTTATGCCCACGTTTCTGTTACGATCAATCTCAACACCGTTGAGTTCATATCGAATCTCATCAAATATGAATGCGACGCAATTATTTCCCAACGTGAGCACTCTGGATCATTTTGTTCTTCGTTAGTTTTCCCTCGACATACAGAAAGCTTTCGTACGGCAGTGTGTAGATCCTGTTGCTGTATGGGTATTCTTATTTCATCGCTGTACCCAAACGTTGTGTTGGCGAACGGGCTGTACGTGTGAGTCTCAATCTTGACGATGCGATCGTCGAAGATCGGCTCGTCTTTAATGTTTAGAATATCAGTCATCTCAAATGTTGCGCACCGCAAATCCCAAAGACTTTAAAAATGTAACTTTTGACTCGCTAAGCTTCTTCTGTCTGATGCAGCTGGATGAGCGAGTGTTATCGAACTGTGACGTCACTGGCTTTGTAAAAAATGCATTATCTCTTTGCGTACACTCCGTTCCGTTCAGCACGAGCATCTCACGCTTACGTTATCACTGTTGCCGTCGTACATGCAATCTAACGGTGATCTCTACGAAAATCGAGCAATCGTCTGTTCTGATCGACGATACGTATCGTTAGCTCCGTAATGCTCCGTGCGATAATCGTCGCAGGTAAATGATCTGCGTCGGCCTCTCCAATATTTTATATCCTGGAGGCACATTCGGCGAAAATTCATGTATCGTGTGCGCGCTCTTGCTGTTGCTGTACGTGCCCGCGGTCACGTTACATTCTACGCGGATAACGTTTACATTCATTATATTGATCGACACGTCCGATTCATGCCACCTTCGCAGCAGCAATATACACTTCGACGAGAATTCCAGCATCCAATGCTATTGGGCTTGCCAAAGTTTATTCTGTATACATATCTAATCTCGTATTGTAGTTTGTACGGAGCGTAATCGGGCGTATTCTCCACCATTATCATCATCGATGTCATTGTTGTTGTTGTTATTGTTGTTGTTATTGTCACCATGCACTACGTCAACGCGTTTCAAGCGCGTCGTGGTGGACGTTTCCGTAAAATCGCGCGTTTCAAAAATTCATTTATGTTTCGCACTTCACTATGAACCTTCAGGAATTGTAATTTCCACGTCGTCTTTGGTGAAATAAAATTTTTTGTTCGATTCGTTCACGTTCGGTATTGTGTGATAAGTCTCAAAAATCAGAGCCAGACTGAGCTCGTAATCTCCGTCACTCAAATCTATGGCGAGAAAGTAATTCACCGCGAGAACAGTGCTCTTCCCGCTCAGCGTAAGCGTCAACGACATGACGGAAAAAGCGTTCGACGAATACTAAGATTTCACAGCATTTCGTCGAGCTTTTTAAATTCACGCGCGTCTACCGTTTGTAGAAACCGCATCTGTCCACAGAAACTCTGATCGTACGTCTGATAGGACGTGCGATTGTACTCAATCATTATAGCACTGTTTCCAAAATATCGCACCAGTTCCTTGAGCAGTCGAAGATTACCGAAACTGTCAAAATACACGACGCGATTATTCCTTTTCGCATACGCTACCCAGTGAGTATCAAGCCCCGTTATATCGTCCAGATTCACGATATCGCTTTCGTTTCGGTGCGCGCCGCTCGTCGGTAATGTGTTACGCATGAAAACGCCTCTAAAGTATGGTACGCGCATACATCTCGCGAGCTCGTTCAATTGCACATTGCTAGTTGCGCCAGACGGCATTTTTATTGTCTTTTCGGCATTTTTTTTTCTTTGCAGCTACACTCTGTCCATGTTTGTACGGACCGAGATACAGTCCGCGCCCGTATTTGTACGGAGCGAGATACAGTCCGCGACCCTGCTCCATCGCGCGATCGTGACGTTGCAGCTCTTCAAACTGACGTCGCACGGCTTTGCTGTTTATCGCTTTCGCCACGCTGGCCGCTCTGCTGATCAAGGATCCAAGCGCGCCCAACATTGGCAGAAACGGTAACACACCGCCTCATTTCGCTGTTGGAAGTATCCGCTTTTTCGTCGCCTTTTTCCTCATCGTCTTCTTCTTCGATTTCATGTCCATGCCCATCTTAGTCTTGGCTTTCATCGCTGCCCAGATGGCAACTGCGACGGCTCTCTCGCTCAGAACCGAATCTCTCGCAGTGACGCTAGCGCTTTATCGACGAGTACCTTGTTCGCCGCGTGTCTATTGGTGAGATCGTTGCTCCGAGAATACGCAATGTCGTATTCTCGACACGCCGCGTCGAGTGGATTTATGCCCTCGTCACCTCTGGCTAGTCGCTTCGTAAGCCGAGTGCCCGAGCCGCAAAAGTGGTAGCCCGGAATATGTAACTCGAAAGGAAGCGCGTTTATCGCTCGATTCAGCAAACCGCTGCGCGACGCTGACTTTCGCTACAGTCCTTTATCTTCGGTGCGTCCGCTGCCACGGCTGATTGTAGTGCTCGTCGCAGCGACGATAGGTTTAAACCTCCGAATCTGCCTTCACGTGTTCCGGAAGCTGTCCCAGATGTGTTCGATGTAGTTGCCATAAGAGTACGACCTTCGGTATATATTGCAGTTGTTCGATTCTCTCGAATATCGGAAGGATGACACGAAGTGAGCGCGAAATACATTTTGCTACTGCGCGATTCGCGGATTCGCGCATCTTTAAATAGTCATTCGAGAATCTCAGTCTTTAGTGTGAGCATAAAATTCATACAATCGCTAACGATACACGTCACAAACTGTGACGCGAAATCGCGAATGATGGGAGGCAGCGCGGAGAAGCGCAAGCATGGCGAAATGCTGCCGAGTACTATACACGCGATCATTTGCGGTCCGTCGAATTGTGGTAAAACCAACGTTATTATAAGTTTGCCCGAAATGGCATACGTTTCGAGAATGTGTACGTCTATTCGAAATCGCTGCAACAGCCAAAGTATCGATATCTCGAAAATTTATTTATGTCTATCGATGAAATTGACTACTTTACGTTCTGCAACAACAGCGATGTCATTCCACCGAGCGAGGTACACCCAAATTCTATTTTTATCTTTGATGACGTAGCGACAAGCAGGATGCGGTGAGAGAATACTTTTCGATGAGCCGCCACGCGACCGTTGACTGCTTCTATCTCTGTCAGACGTACGCGAGAATACCTAAACATCTGATACGCGACAACGCGAACCTGTTGATCTTGTTCAAACAGGATGTACCAACTTGAAACATGTTTACAACGATCACGTGAATACCAACATGTCATACAATGAATTTTGTTTGTTATGTCGCGACTGTTAACAAAAAAAATATGAATTTTTAGTGATAGACAAGGACAGTGCGCTTAAAGACGGGAGGTACAGAAAGGGCTTTAACGAGTTCGCGATACTGTAACCAGTCATTGTCGATACTTCGCCAGAGACAAACATAGCTGATGGCGCGAGCGTGAAAAAATTGCGATGGAGATCGAGAAGACAAGCGAATCGTAAGAAACCGCACTCTAAAGGTAGAATCGAGGACGACATAGCATTGGACAGGCATTTTAAGCCTATTATCAAATCTCTGCAGCAGATTGTTGACAGCTCCGTGCGCGCGATAAAGAGAATTGCGCGACGATGACGCAGCCTCCAAGCGTGAGAGAAAAGAGGAGGAGGAGGAGGAGGAGGGAAAGAAAGCGAGCGAGACGTTCGAGCGTTCCGCGACCCCGCATAAACCCGATCGATCGCACGATCGTGTACAGTCGATAACCTCCACACTGCGTACCAAAATCCTACCGACGATAGAATCGTTGAACAATGTTTTCGACGGAAGAGTCGCTAGCAACGAAGGTTCAAAATTGGTTGCAAACGTCGGAAAGTCGAGAGGCCGACTTGGGTCCGCTGGGTCAAAAGTACGTCGAGGCTGTTCTGAAAGGAACGCGAGATAAACAGAAGAGCGATGTAGATTATGTGCGTTTATCTACACAAGGATGAATTGATGTTTGGCAATAAACGTTTCGACGTGAATCATGTGGACAACATAATTATCGACGGTGTACGATACGTCGGTATCGGTGATTTTTACGAGTTGATTTTCAAGAGAATTCCCGACGATCTCCTCTACATGAAAAACGATATGAACAAGTACAAGAGCATGCTACTAGCGATGAACGCGCACAAACACAAGCATCAATCGCAGGGCGATTATTGAGCAATAAGGAACAAGTACAAATACGTTATCGCGCCGATTGATGTCGATTACACTCAAGAAACAGAAGAATAAATCTGGAAAGGGATTACCTCATGCAATGATACTGAATGACAACGCGATTGATTACATGTATTGGGATGATCCCAACAAACTAGTGAATCGTCTACGCTCGACGCTTCGCACCGAGCGGACAACAACGCTCATGACAACGAGATGTTGTCGATCATCGAAGAACTTCGCGAAGCCGGTCTTATTATAAATTAAATCGCGTACAGACGAAACGAGTCAGTCAGAGTGGTGTCAGTGAGAAAAAAAAAAATTCTTTTGCTCTGTGTATTGCGTTGAATCATGAAAAAGAGATTCAGCGAAAAGAGAAAAATTAATTTCGAAAGACTCGTCGAGGAATTGCATGTTCCGGCGAGAAGAAATTTTCCGCGAAGGCGCGTCATAGTTCGAAGATACGACAATTTGTGGCAGGCTGATATCGTCAAGATGCGTCCATACTCCGGCTTCAACAGAGGCTACCACTACATACTCATCATCATCGATGATTGAGCAAGTACGCGTGGGCCGTATCCCTCAAGGGTGGAAGCGAGACGGTTGATGCTATCGTTGAGATAATTCGAGTGAATGGAAGATGTCTGAAAAATTTACAAACGGATGTGGGAAAGGAATTTTACAACGCCGATGTGCAAAAAATCTTGAAAAAACACGACGTTAATCATTATTCCACGTATTCGACGTTGAAAGCGTCAGTCGAGTGGTTCAATCGCACACTCAAAAACGACATATGGGAGATGTTTACACTTAACGGTAATTACAAGTGGATCGACGAACTGCCGCATCTCGTGTCAGATTACAACGCGCGCAAGCATCGGATTATCGGCATGCGACCTGACGTAACTCCCACGATCGCCGAAAGACTCTTGGACACGGTGTACAGCGCGATAAAGATTGCTGGTCCGTCAAAATTTAAAGTGGGCGATTCGGTACGCGTGAGCAAGTACAAAACGATTTTTGAGAAGAGTTATACAAATTGGACCATCGAGGTGTTTACAATCGTTAAGATACAGCGTACTAACCTATCTACTCAAGGATTATCGCGGAAAATCCGTCGCTGGAGCGTTTTACGAGCATGAGTTGCATCGCGCTATTCATCCAGATGTGTATCTCGTGGAAAAAGTACTGCGCCGAAAAGGAGATAAGGTGTACGTCAAGTGGCTGGGATTCGATGGATCACAATTCATGGATACACAAAAACAATGTCGTTTGATAAAATTTTGATTCTACATATAAAAAATATAAATATATAAACGTTTTTTTTTATTATCCTTTCCATCTTCGTTCTGGAATATACAAATATAAATGTACGATACATGAAATGAAAAATAATAGTAATATATAATAAATGGTACTACATAAAACATAATAATAATAATACTTATATAAATGTAAAAAAAACATGCATTACGTGTAAATTAAAATAATAATAGTACATAATAGTAATATGCATAAATGATAAAAAAAAAATATGGAATATATAAAATGTAAAATTGAAATACTAGTATATAGATGTTAAAAATATACGATATGTATTATATGAAAGTATAACAATATCGTAATACTAATAATAAATGCTATTACATAAAAACATGTTAATAATATTTGTATAAATGTGAAAAAAAAAATGTAAATTACAATAAATAATAGTATTAGGTGTACAACTCCGCCGTTTTCCGCTTTAGCGGAAAGTGGTGGTCGAAATAAATAGATCATAGACGTCATACAATAAACTTGGGTATCTATCAACATAACCCCATAGAAACATTAGTCGATTTGTGTCTGCATCATAAAGTTATTCTCGATTGAAAATGTCAGTTTACGAGCAAAATTCTCGTCATTTGCGGGAGGTTTTAATTTTTTGCTTCAATATGAAGAAATCTGCGGCTGAGGCTCATCGAATGCTCTCAAATACTTATGGTGAAGCCGCTATTAGTGAAAGAACGTGTCGTGAGTGGTTTCAACGCTTCAAGAACGGTGATTTTGACAAGGTCAAGGTGCTCTGTATTTGGTGGGACCAGCTCGGCGTAGTGTATTATGAACTGTTAAAACCGACTGAAACAATCACAGGCGATCGCTATCGAACGCAATTGATGCGTTTGAGCCGAACATTGAAAGACAAATGACCGCAATACAACGAGAGACACGATAAAATGATTTTGTAGCATGACAATGCTCGAAATGTTGCGAAAGTGATCACGTACTTGGAAACGTTGAAATGGGAAGTCCTACCCCACCCGCCGTATTCTCCAGACGTTGCTCCCTCTGACTATCACTTGTTTCGATCAATGGCACACGGCCTGGCTGACCAGCACTTCCGGTCTTATGAAGAAGTAAAAAATTGGATCGATTCGTGGATAGCCTCAAAGGATGACCAGTTTTTTCGACGCGGGATTCGTACGCTACCCGAAAGATGGGAGAAAATAGTGG
>NW_012130115.1:1078907-1086262 GCF_000143395.1 Atta cephalotes | reverse complement strand
CCTAATAACATAATAGTAACATATATTCAGAGATATCCGCCAATGTCTCCACGGTAATGTCCGTCGAGTTCGGTATGACGTATCATTTGTCGTCATATGGACTCAGAGCGATTTTCGATTCGAATATTGTGTATACCTGGTGTAATTTAGATCGTATACATGATTGAGTCATTTCGATCTCTTCGTTCAAACACCACGTGTAATCATCGAACGTTATCGTTCGCGCTATGATGTTATTCTTTACACCTTCCGCCTTTTTAGTGTCCTTCTTGCCATCCACTCTCCGCGTACATCTTCGCTTTCAGTCCAACGAATTCGGCCATTATCGCATTATTTTTATCCTTCATCAGGCCGAGTACTTTTTTGTTCGCGAGAGGCATACCGACGTTGTCTGCCGGATAATTGCTCGTGTCGAATCTAGTGATATCGTGTTTCATATTCTCGTAAACATCGTCGCATTATATATGGTAAATGAGACTATCCGTGCCGGTGTATATGATCTTGCATTTGTCGCGATACATCGGACATGTACTCGTGGTGAATTTCGTACAAACAGAATTTCGATATGTCGAATATGCACATACCCACGTAAATCGGCTTGTCAAACTTTACCTCGAATTTGCGCATTTCGACGGCGATCAAATTTTCTGCAAAGAACACTGCGGAACATTGTGAAAATTCGGTTTCGCGATCATTGCCTCCGCGCCGTACCGTCCGTCCCATTTTGTTATTAATTTTACATCAACGTGATTGCGCACATTCTCCATGGATCTTATCGAATACCGCGTCGTTCATTAGTTTATACAAATTTTTTTCGAAATCGTTTTTTGCGCGCATTCTAAATTATATATTGCGTTCAATATAATCGCGGAGCCATGGAGATTGAGCGAATTGTAACACCCGGTGGATCTTTGTTACGCGAAGATCGTGACGAGTACATTGCTGTAGGTTGCGATAGTGGATGACGTAACGCTATTTATCGTACAACGTCGCTAGAAGTTTATCTTCGCGCTTGCCGGCGATTTATCGCGCGTTGGACAGAAAGGTAGGTCAGTGTGTCGGTCGTGTAGATGCTGCGGATACTCGAGATCAACCTCGAAAATATAACCGGTGGATGAATCCGGAGCGATCGCACTCACGTCAAAGTTCACAGCGTCTTCGAACCATTGAAATTCAGCGTATGGCAAAAGTTGACACATCGCCCATCCGTATAAATTATTCACATCGTAGTACATCAAATACGACGATAGTTTCAATGGATCGAACGAACGCATGTACTTGTTATTAGCCTGTGCGTATCTGCTGGAACATTGACTGAGATCACCGCGCTCGATGATCATATCAATGTCGGTGAACAACTCGAATCATGTGTATGTTTCAACATAGCGTCCCACGAGAAACCTGGCAATGTATAATAATGCGCGGGATCGAGACAATAACTCGCGATGCAATTATTGCGGAAATTTTCGAAAATGTCGACTAATAACAAGGCATCAGTTTTCAAGTACAAATCACTGTACTCCCCGAGCGTTCGGATGGAGAATCGCTGCCATACGTTCACAGCGTGAGCGTAATCGCTCTCGGATACGGTACCTGTCAACGAACTGAAAAATAATTCGCGCGGTGGTAAGCGCGTGTTCTGCAATTTTTCGACGCAGTTAACTTGTACGAAAAATACCTTTTCGTGTGAGAAAATCGAAAATCCTCCGCGCTGAACTTGCAAAATTCGGAACGTACAATTTTTAATTTATCTTTGTCAAGATACGACACCAATTTATCGACGCTTGCATTTAGAAATTTGAAAGAATCAATGAATCTTAATTTTACACCATTTTTTTCTGAAAATTCTTTTCATTTTTATCTTTAGTGCTATCGACATGTTTAGTGAATGAAATATATTTTCCTCGTTATCGGTAGTACATCTACATGTCCATCATACGCAGTAACAATTTCCTTAATTATAAAATGGGCATCATAGCCCGATAAATTGTGAAATACGATCGGAATATAGAACGAATTTTTATATTTTAAGTTATAATTTGAATGCGCTGGACCGCGGTATCTACCGGTGAGATGACAATGATCGCGGACTCGCATATCGTTCGGCGCGAACGGTTTCTCGCAGATGTGACAACGCATCGCGCTACATGCCTCCCATTGCTGTTTAGACAACGTTTCTATGGGCGGATACGATATTTTTCACGCGATGTGCCAAATCATTGAATTGTTGCGCGAACTACGTTATATAGTCTTCATCGCGATGGAAGTAGTATAACGATAATGTATCGTACGCGCATCGCACGTAATAGCCTATGCTAAGCGCTTCATGCCGCTGATACGCGTATGACGACGCATCTTCCTTGTCGGATTCTGTCTTACGTAGGACGCACTCCAGGTCGACGTAGATGATGAATGGGACGCGCTCCTTATTACAGTGATTTCCAAATTCGAGCCACTTGTCGTCCTCGCTCGGCAGTCGGATGGCGCAATCGTTGATTTTCTGGCAGTCCACTTCGTGCAATTGCAATTTTTCGCACGAACCGAAGTAATAGAGGCGCCTGTAAATAATAATAGAGAAATCATTTTTCATTATTTCTTTTTTACTGTTTTTTTTTATTGGCTTTTCTTATTATACTTACCGGTCGCAGAAAAACTTCTTGTTCTTTTTCCTAGTAATTTGCGAACTCACGAGACGCGACAGGTTCTTGATACACGCAAAGTAGCCAAGGTTGTCGTTGTGTGAATCTTGTAGATACAGGAGATTGACGTGCTTCTTGTCATCGGTGAGCCGCAGAAGAAGAACTTGTTTATTCTCGATGCCGTACATGTTGATCGACACCATGTTCAATCGTTCGAATTTAAAAATGTCTTTGAACGTTATTGGAAATTCAATATCCATGAGATTCAACACTGTCATGTAATGCGGATAAGACGATTCCCGCTCCGTATACTTTTTAGCTGGGTACAGACCGGCGACCATCGACCACGCGAAACACACATTGTCCGTCGTACGAACACTGATTATCGCTCATTTCGTCGCTATTTCTTGAGGCACTTCGATGTGACATCCCACGCGCAGGGAATTCAGTTTGTTCACATTGATAGTCAAATTCAATATACGTAACAATGCCCACCCTCTGTCGCGTTCCTGGAACTCTTCGAGCGATGCTAGGATAGGCTGGATGATAGGACGTGCTCGTACCACTCGCGCAAATCAGTATATCTCGCTTCTTTGTAACTATACTCTTATTAGCACGTTTATCCTTCGTTGCGAACTCACCGTTGAATGCGGAGTTTACTTTTACACTACCGTGTTTTTATACAGCGTCTCGCATTCGCTCTAGAACTACACTGGTAGCGTCTTCTAAAAATTGCTGCGGCTCGATGTGATTAGAATTTATCACCGCACCTGTCAATATACGATTCTCGAACGCGGCGTCGATTTCTCGTCAGACAAGAGATCGTTCGTTGCTACTCACGTACTCGCCATTCGCGTATTCGTCACTAATGTGCACGA
The DNA here is from genome assembly GCF_000143395.1 of Atta cephalotes. Lineage (NCBI taxonomy): Eukaryota > Metazoa > Arthropoda > Insecta > Hymenoptera > Formicidae > Atta > Atta cephalotes. The sequence continues at coordinate 1,082,745 of NW_012130115.1, read as the reverse complement.
AACGTCGCTTCAATTGCGACTTTGCATCCGCGAGTCGTGTGATCCTCGCCACCGCGGATTGTCTGTGTCCAACGACGAGGTGCGGGCGCTTGGCACGACAAAGTTCTTCGAGCTGCTCGATGCATCGTTGCAGCCATGCGAAACATTCCACCAGAGTAGTGACTTGGCCACACTGCTCCAATAGTTCGCGTTCCACTCGCTCATGATTTTCCATGTTTTTTTACAGTTTTTTAAATCACGTCGCATTCTTCCACGGAGCACTTGCACGTGACTCGTTCACGTTGCAACATCGTGACATAGGTGTATAAGCTTAAATCTGCTGTTTTTAGTCAGAAAAACATATTTTTTTTCCTAGGAAGAAAACAAATTTATTCAAAGTACTTGCCCTCGCTAACTATACATTTTTCGGGCAATTTGTGTATACCATCTTTCGGACAATTTGTGTATACCATGCCAAAAAAATTCCTCATCTTTCGAGGCAAACCACTCATCAAATCATTTTCGAACGTCTTCGTAAGAATCGAAGTACCGCTCAGTGAGCGCGTGGCCCATTGACAAAAACAGATGATAGTCAGAAGTGCTAGATTTGATGAGTAAGCAGGATGGGGTAGCATTTCCCAGTTGAGTGTCTCCAAGTAGTTTTGGACCATTGTTGACGTGTGCGTTGTCATGGAGAAAAATCAGCTGGTCATGTTTTTTCCGATAATGCGGCCGTTTTTCACGCAGAGCATGGTCACATGCAATTTGATCAATTGTTGGTGGTAGCGGTGAGTACTAACAATTTCACCAGGTTTTAACTCGTAGTAGATGACACCCTCTCACCAAACGCACAGCATCGTCTTCCGTCCGAAGCGATTTGATCTTGAGGAAGATGTTGATGGTTGGGCGGGATCAACCCATTTCTTGCATTTAGGATTCTGAAAATAGACTCCACTTTTCATCGCCTGTCACAATCCGATGCAGGAACGACTTTCTTTTTTTTCTGACAAGCAAAATTTGCATGTGTTTTGGCGTCGCTCCATCTACCTATCGTTCAGTTCATGCGGCACCCATTTTCCGATCTTTTGAATCTTCCCTATGGCATGTAGCCGCATGGAAATGTCTTCTTGAGAAATACCCAATTGCTCAGCAAGCATTTTTTGCGATTGGGTATCGTCTTCGTCCAAAAGAGCCTGCAATTGACAGTCCTCAACCTTCCTGGGCCGATTTTCACGCTTCTTGTCACTCAGGTCAAAATTGTCGTCATTGAACCGGCGAAACCAATCTCTGCACGTTGTTTCCGATAAAGCATTGTCGCCATAGACCTCCACAAGCATTCGATGCGATTCGGCAGCCGATTTCTTCAAACAGATTGAAACAGAAAAGCAAAGCTTCCCGCATATGTTTTTTTTTAGCGAAAAACTAGAAATGATTATGAAAGAAAAAATATATGTTGTTGTATGAAATTGCGGATGATGTGCACTGGTTAATGTTGACAGATGTCAAACAACATAAAAAAAAGTATGTTGTGTACTCACGGTAGCTTTGTACGCTCACTAATGCCACCTATGAGCAAACAGCAGATTTAAGCTTATACACCTGGTATCTAGAATATCATAACGTTCTAACACCTTTTCATTATTTCATTTGTTTGCGAAAGTGCACTGTTCGCACTCAAAGCATTGTTCATCACATCTATTGAAAAACAGTTTTAATGCAAGATCGCGATCACGAAATTCCATCCATATATTGTCAATAATCAACAGTTCGACACACTTTTCATTACTCGCGGGAATCTTAATGCACATGCACCAACCTTGGCTCTTATCTGCGATTTTTTTCGTCCAATAATCATCCCTTATTACACTGACATTTCTATTCTACCAATGTCTCTTTTCATACTCATCGTCTTCATAACATTTATCTCGTAATGGGTATACTTTCTGTCGCGCGAGTAAAGACCAGAAACGGGCTCTTTAATTACTATTCCATGTTTCTCATCACGTATACCTAATTCTCGATCGCGTAGGAATTGCACCGGCGATATTCGCACATCTGTGTCTCTTTTTTGCGAATTACCGAGAACATACAACACATCATCTACATTATAGTCTTCCCACATATTTTCCAGTACTGTTCACAATAGTTTTTTTTTCACTGTGTGCAGAGTGGGCACATGTTGCACAAGAATATACTGTACAAAGGTTCTCTGCAATTCGTGCACGACTTACCGTCTAACCTATCGAAAGAACCAATCTCATACTCCCTGATGTGATACATTCCTACATCGTTAATGTCATCTATACGAATCATGCATGCTGTGCATATAGTTAGTTAAAGCATCACCCGTTGTATAATAATTGTAGATCACACAATGCTTAGTACGAGCGTTCAACATACGGATTTCCGAAGACTGCACAAATTTTTCTACGCGATCAATTTCATACTCGCTCATATCACTAGCTCATCCACTATCGTCGGATAGCATTTCTTCGTCAGATGACTCTTGGTCCATTATATTCTCAAAATCTACTTTCATTTCAAGCACTTCGAATACTTTGTCTCTGATATTCGCGAACTGTTCTGGATCCACGTTTCTAATATACTCGGCTACGTTAGCTATGGCCGGCTATGTTCTCAACGTTTCTGATATCCTCGACTTCTACATCGTCCATTATGTCCCCAAATTCTATTTCCATTGCTTCAAATAACTTGTCTGCATTCACATCATCCATTCCCTCAACTTCTGCATGATGGCACCATACTTTTCGCATTATACTTATTGCGATTCGGTAATCTTTAAAAACACCAACTGGTGCCGCGCGTTTATGATCCATTATATATTCCATTTGACTTCTTTGTCTCATTATCATCCCTATTGGGTCGCAGTAATGACGACGTGTCACCGATCTCTTTTTAGAAAAAAAAATCGTTATCGACGGCTTCTGACCTTGAAAAAAAGAACTGTGAGAACACATCAATGATGTGTCACCTAGACAAAACATCTTGTTCGCGTTATAATACCACGGCGCATTTTGGGGACGCAGGGATCGCAGGATCTGCGACGGCGGCCCGAAACGCATTTTGGAGTGAACGTGGGATTTGCGGCAGCAGCGACCCAAAAACGCATTTTGGAATGGACGCGGGGTCCATGGCGGCGGCGGCGGCGGCGGCGGCGAGTGACGAAAAAAAATGTCACGTGGAATGTTTGGGAAAGTGGCGGTGAAAAATATGAAAGGCATAGCGAAATATCATCACGTTTATGTAATCCATCGACCAGGGTCGCTGTTTACATAAATAGCGATCTAGCCGACCGGGGCCTTCCCTCCTTCTTCTCCGTGCCTTCCTCCCGCACCCACGAGTACCACCCCTCCCGCGCCCCGCGCTCCTCACTAACCCCATGGATTAGAACCCGCCTGTACGGTGAGATTCCGTATGCCGAGCTGAGTTCGTCAAGCAAAACAATGAGTCTATCCTTCTGTCTCTCTCTTCCTATGGTCACTTATTTCTAGCGACCGAAAATGCTCTCTCGACAATTTCGGCCGCTCAACAAGCATAAGTAAGAGGAGAAGGGACATTATAGATAACATATAAGTTTTAATAAATTATATTAATCATATATCTCTCCAATTTATGTATAATAGCAAAAATAATTTCAAAACACGATAATTTACGAGATATTTCTATGATTTTCCATGAGTGTTATATATCATGTTCATAGAAATGAATTGCAAGGCTTCGAAGTGGTCTCGCGCGTAAGGTGCGAGATCAAAATGTTAGAGATCCCACGCTCGGTTCCTTTTTTTCTTTTTTCGTAACTTTTTAAATAAGTAACATTGTTAACAAACACATATTACAG
>NW_012130115.1:1067565-1070913 GCF_000143395.1 Atta cephalotes | reverse complement strand
AGCAATCAGTTTTTGATTTCAACAGAATACTATGCAAACACTTTTCAATCAAATCACTTTGCGCGTTTGACACTTGTTGATGGTGCAAAATGGCGTATAATGTTAAATCTTTGTACTTCACACTGCATTGGTGCGCCATCCGTTTCTCCAATCGTCATTTCATACTTGTACACCTGGTATACACAATATATTATATGATATATGGTGTGTAGAACACTACTACAATACATTGAATTGACAATAATGATATTGCGCGGCAATGATACTGTGAACGTGAATCATATTAGAGCTGAATGACTCATATAACGCTGAAGTTTTCTACGCATACAATGTTACGCAAAATGGTATATGTACGCACGTATAGATATACACACAAAAAATTTTCACTTCTCACGTTTTCACCCTATGTCATGATCATGTTACCTTCTTTTTAGCGACTAATTAAGAAAAGGCGATTATTATATCTGGATTCACGTTATTGCAAAAATTCGTTTCCAAAATGCGTTTCGGTCTGCCATCGCAGACACTGTGTATATCGGCCAGATTAAAAGGCAATTGAAAACCCAGAGTTTCCGAACATATGAAGAATATTAATAAAAAGATGGGTTAACCGTCTGTTATTTCCAATCATACAATTAATTTAGACCATAACTTTGATTGGGAGGATGTAAAAATTCTGGATAGCAAATCATCGTATAACAAGAGGTTGATTTCGGAGATCATTTTTATTAAAAGATAAAAAACGCTTTAAATAAACAAAACGACATGGATTCTATTATCCCGGAATCTGACCCCTATCGGAAATATATGATTTTACAATTACTTTCCCCCTCCTAAAATTTCCTCTCCACCAATATGTTGAATTTTCCCTTATTTTTAACGTTTCCTTGTTTCAGCAAGCATTTTTAAGTATAACATCGACATAATATCTTTAAACAATAACCAGTCTGAATTTTCTATGCATTCTGTAACTTTCATCAGCTTAACATTCCTGATTCACAAAAATAGAAGGTAATTTTTATTAACCTATTCTTTTATTAAACTTGCCGTTTTCTTTTTTTAATATGATAATTTCATGTACTTATAGTATATGTATTTACACTAATGTATTATTTATGACGATTCTTATGAATATATCATGAGTAATGACTAATGCGATCAATCTTTTTGGAATTGCGAGCATATTGTACCTTGCTTTCAATAATGTATCTTACTTATTGGACATTGCGATAACAGAGAGATGATGCAGGTTTTGTATCAAATTGCGTCATTTTAATTTTTATAATTGAATCAATTATATGTAATTACAATCGTTTAATATAATTTGCGTTTATAATCGTTTAGGATGTAAAATACTTATAATATCAACATTGATAATGACCGTTCTGGTCGTATGTTTTTATTTTATTTGATGTTATTTGAAATATTATGTTTTAGCAACTGTAATCTAGCTATTGCTCATATTCCCTAACACATTTATGTTATTTCGGACAAAAGTTTGTGAGGTAATTATTGTGAAAAATGTTGAATCTCGCCCATAATCTTGATCTTAATTTTTAAGATTATGACTTTGACTAATTTTCAACAGGTTTTCGCTATTTGTTAAAAAAAAATTATTAACGAAAGAAAAAATAAAAAAAAAGTTTCTTTTTTATTATATCGAACAAAGTTCTCTGCTTTAAAATAAATTTTCTGCTTGAAAAACAAAAAATTTCTTTGATGTTTTCTCGTTTTTGTTATTTTATGTATAATAGCGCATAGAATTGTACGACTTTATACACGAAGCGACTTTCACCCACATCTCTCTCTCTCTTTGCTTGGGGGTGCACAACTTTCATTCAAAGCAACTCCCTACGTTCCCACTGCCCACAGGCGCACACGAAGCGAGTTTTATTATAGTGGGATGAGAAATGCTTTGCGTGGAAATCGTGCATCCCTAAGTAGAAGGGGCGGTGAGGTGGCAGTCGCTTCGTGTGAAAGTCATGCTTCTAAGCAGGGAGAAGGTAGGGTAAGACTCATTATAGCAAAAAATGTTATGTTTGTTTTAAAATTTTTTTGTTAATAACTTCTTATCAAATGGCGACCGCCAACTAAAATTTATTGGAAGTTAATCATGACCTTGACATATATCAAGATCAAGGTCATTGGCGAGAATCAACCTTTTCGCAATACCTTTTGTGACTTTGAAGGGGATATAAGGTAGTACCATGATTTGATCTTAGATGGCTTTGTCAATAAGGGCAAGATTACTTTCAATTTTTTAAATGGAACTTCCCATTTTTTATTGCATATTCTTGTAGCTTACATCGAGAGCTTTTCAAGATACTGTAATAAAATACTTTTTAAATACTTTGCGAGTTATATGGTTTGAAAGTTACAGCACCGCCGGTATTAGCATTACCCAAGGTGTCCGACCGATGCACAGTGGTTTGAAATGATGAAAACGTGGTAAAAACTATAAAATTTAAAATTCGAAAATTGGTCTTATTTTATTACAGGTCGACAGCTGAATATACATATGCATATAATATAACATATTTCAACATATTTCAATTGTAGTTTATACGAAATTATTTATTTTTGGCTACTGTAATTTGAAATTGAAATTAGTAAAAATTTTTTTAATTCACTTTTTAAGAAAATTTGTTTATGTTATTTAATGTAATTGAAAAGATATTAATCAGGCAGTAAGTAGTATCTCGGAGGATAAATAATAAAATAAATATAAAATCAATTTTTTATATAAGGACCATAAGTAACATTAAAATAAAATAAAATTTGTGCACATTTTTAGTCTTTTAGTGTATTTCTCAGCGTTTCTTAGTGGAGGTTTTTTTTTTATTTTATCAAGCATATCAAACTTTAATAACAGAAAAAAAAATTTTCCACTTTTGCTACGATAGGTATTACATTTTTTTTGTAGATTGTGCAGTTAATGATAATATATTGTCCGGGGCTCCACGGCTGCCGTACTTTTTGAATTAAGGTTTGAAAGTTACAGTACCGTCGGCTTTAGTATTACGCAAGGTATCCGATCGATGATTAAAATCTCTTAAATGCTGCTCAGTATCATGTCCAGAATAACATTTGTTAAAATCAAGATAAAAACAGATACATAACAATGAATTTTCAGGACAGAAATGAAAATAAAAAGAACAATCTTAACAAATGTTATCAAGAATATAATCTAGAACAATGTTCAAGAAGTTTTAATCATCGGACATCCAAGGGTTGATAAAAAACGTATTTCTTTTTTAAAAAACAACATTCAGTTTTTTTTATTTAAAATATGTTTTTAATGTTTTAATCAGCTCTAGAAAAAAATTATGTTTAAAACAAAAAAACATC